>NC_060121.1:850669079-850972109 GCF_021461395.2 Schistocerca americana
AGAATTGTGGAGAAGAGGAATTTATGGCACAACCTGACTTGAAGAAGGGATCGGTCGGTGGGACATATTCTGAGACGTCAAGCGATAGCAAAATTAAATTAGTACTGGAGTGGAGGGAAGCGTGGAGGTGGGGGGGGGGGGGGGGAATCGTTGAGGGAGACCAACAAATTAATACCACTAGTTGCTCAGAGCTGAAGAGGCTTGGACAGGATAGAGTTGCATGAAGAGCTGCATCAAACTAGTCATTGAACTATAGATCACAACAACAACAGGTAATACACTACTGGCCATTAAAATTGCTACACCAATACACCATGAAAAAATGCAGATGATAAACGGGTATTCATTGAACAAATATATTATACTAGAACTGACATGTGATTACATTTTCACGCAATTTGGGTTCATACATCCTGAGAAATCAGTACCCAGAACAACCACCTCTGGCCGTAATAACGGCCTTCATACGCCTGGGCATTGAGTCAAACAGAGCTTGGATGGTGTGTACAGGTACAGCTGCCCACGCAGCTTTAACACGATACCACAGTCCATCGAGAGTAGTGATTGGCGTATTGCCACCATTCACCAGTCGTTTTCAATTGGTGAGAGATCTGGAGAATGTGCTGGCCAGGGCAGCAGTCGAACGTTTTCTGTACTCAGAAAGGCCCGTACAGGACCTGCAACATGCGGTCGTGCATTATCCTGCCGAAATGTAGGGTTTCGCAGGGCTCGAATGAAGGGTAGAACCACGGGTCGTAACACATCTGAAATGTAACGTCCACTGTTCAAAGTACCGTCAATGCGAACAAGAGGCGACCGAGACGTGTAACCAATGGCACCCCATACCACCACGCCGGGTGATACGCCAGTATGGCGATGACGAATACACGCTTCCAATGTTCGTTAACCGCGATGTCGCCAAACACGGATGCGACCATAACGATGCTGTAAACAGAACCTGGATTAATCCGAAGAAATGACGTTTCGCCATTCTTGCACCCAGGTTCGTCGTTGAGTACACCAACGCAGGCGCTCCTGTCTGTGATGCAGCGTCAAGGGTAACCGCAGCCATGGTCTCCGAGCTGATGGTCCATGCTGCTGCAAACGTCGTCGAAATGTTCGTGCAGATGGTTGTTGTCTTGCAAACGTCCCCATGTGTTGACTCAGGGATCGAGACGTGGCTGCACGATCCGTTACAGCCATGTGGATAAGATGCCTGTCATCTCGACTGCTAGTGATACGCGGCCGTTGGGATCCAGCACAGCGTTCCCTATTACCCTCCTGAACGCACCGATTCCATATTCTGCTAATAGTCATTGGATGTCGACAAACGCGAGCAGCAGTGTTGCGATACGAAAAATCGTATTCGTGATAGGCTACAATGCGACCATTATCGAAGTCGGAAACGTGATGGTACGCATTTCTCCTCCTTATACGAGGCATCAAAACCACGTTTCACCAGGCAACGCCGGTCAACTGCTGTTTGTGTATGCGAAATGGGATGGAAACTTTCCTCATGTCAGCACGTTGTAGGTGTCGCCACCGGCGCCAACCATGTGTGAATGCTCTGAAAAGCCAATCATTTGCATATCACAGCATCTTCTTCCTGTCGGTTAAATTTCGTGTATGTAAAACGTCATCTTCGTGGTGTAGCAATTTTAATGGCCAGTAGTGTAGATACTCCGGGAGCCACCGTACGGTGCGTGGCACAGGGTATCCTGTACCATTAGTTCTCATTTCCTTTCCTGTTCCACTCACAGATAGAACAAGGAAAAACCTGGTATCTATATGCCTCTGTATGAGCCCTTATTTCTCGTATCTTACCTTCGTGGTCGTTAAGAGCAGTGTATGTTGGCGGCAGTAGAATCGTTCGGCAGTCAGCTTCAGGTGCCGGTTTTCTAAGTTTTTCCAGTAGTGTTTCTCGAAAAGAACGTCGCCTTCCCTCCAGGGATTCCCATTTCAGTTCCCGACGCATCTCCGTAACACTTGTTGTTCGAACATACCGGCAACAAATCTAACAGCCCGCCTCTGAGTTGCTGCGATGTCTTCGTTCAGTCCGACCCGGTACGGATTCCAAACACTCGAGTCGTACCCAAGGAAAGGTCGCACCAGCGATTTGTATGCGATCTCCTTTACAGGTGAACCACTCTTTCCTAAAAGTCTCCCAATAAACCGAAGTCGACCATTCGCGTTCTCCACCACAGTTCTCGCATGGTTGTTCCACCTCACATAACTTTGCAGTGTTACGCACAGATATTGAAACGACTTGACTGTGTGAAGCAGGACACTAGTAATACTGTATCCGAGCATTACAGGTTTGATTTTCCTACTCATTCGCATTAACTTACATTTTTCCATATTTACGGCCGGTTGCAATTCATCACACCTTGAAATTTTTTGTAAATTGTCTTGTACCTTCCTACAGTCACTCAACTTCGACACCTTACCATCTAACACAGCATCATAAGCAAACAACCGTAGGTTGCTGCTCACCCTGTCCGCCAAATCTTTTATGTGTACAGAGAACAACTGCGGTCCTGTCACACTTCCCTGCGGCACTTCTGACGGTGCCGTTGTCTCTGATGAGCTCTCGCCGTCGAGGACAACATACTGGGTTGTATTATTTAAGAAATCTGCGAGCCACTCACATATCTGTGAACTTACTCCATATGCTCATACTTCCGTTAATAGCCGTCGATGGGGTACCGTGTTAAGTGGGTTCCGGAAATCTAGAAATACGGAATCTGCCTGTTGCCCTTCGTCCATAGTTCTCAGTATACGAGGGCAGTTCAATAAGTAATGCAACACATTTTTTTTCTGAAACAGGGGTTGTTTTATTCAGCATTGAAATACACCAGGTTATTCCCCAATCTTTTAGCTACACAACACTATTTTTAAACGTAATCTCCATTCAATGCTACGGCTTTACGCCACCTTGAAATGAGGGCCTGTATGCCTGCACGGTACCATTCCACTGGTCGATGTCGGAGCCAACGTCGTACTGCATCAATAACTTCTTCATCATCCGCGTAGTGCCTCCCACGGATTGCGTCCTTCATTGGGCCAAACATATGGAAATCCGACGGTGCGAGATCGAGGCTGTAGGGTGCATGAGGAAGAACAGTCCACTGAAGTTTTGTGAGCTCCTCTCGGGTGCGAAGACTTGTGTGAGGTCTTGCGTTGTCATGAAGAAGGAGAAGTCAGTTCAGATTTTTGTGCCTACGAACACGCTGAAGTCGTTTCTTCAATTTCTGAAGAGTAGCACAATACACTTCAGAGTTGATCGTTTGACCATGGGGAAGGACATCGAACAGAATAGCCCCTTCAGCGTCCCAGAAGACTGTAACCATGACTTTACCGGCTGAGGGTATGGCTTTAAACTTTTTCTTGGTAGGGGAGTGGGTGTGGCGCCACTCCATTGATTGCCGTTTTGTTTCAGGTTCGAAGTGATGAACCCATGTTTCATAGCCTGTAACAATCTTTGACAAGAAATTGTCACCCTCAGCCACATGACGAGCAAGCAATTCCGCAGAGATGGTTCTCCTTTGCTCTTTATGGTGTTCGGTTAGACAACGAGGGACCCAGCGGGAACAAACCTTTGAATATCCCAACTGGTGAACAATTGTGACAGCACTACCAACAGAGATGTCAAGTTGAGCACTGAGTTGTTTGATGGTGATCCGTCGATCATCTCGAACGAGTGTGTTCGCACGCTCCGCCATTGCAGGAGTCACAGCTGTGCACGGCCGGCCTGCACGCAGGAGATCAGACAGTCTTGCTTGACCTTGCGGCGATGATGACACACGCTTTGCCCAACGACTCATCGTGCTTTTGTGCACTGCCAGATCACCGTAGACATTCTGCAAGCGCCTATGAATATCTGAGATGCCCTGGTTTTCCGCCAAAAGGAACTCGATCACTGCCCGTTGTTTGCAGCGTACATACGTTACAGGCGCCATTTTAACAGCTCCGTACAGCGCTGCCACCTGTCGGAAGTCAATGAAACTATACGAGACGAAGCGGGAATGTTTGAAAATATTCCACAAGAAATTTCCGGTTTTTTCAACCAAAATTGGCCGAGAAAAGAAATGTGTTGCATTACTTATTGAACTGCCCTCGTATTATGTGACAGAAGGCCAAGCTCAGTTTCCCACTAGCGACACTTTCTAAAACCATGCTGATTCGTGGGCGTAAGATTATCACTCTCAAGAAAATTTTTACATTCGAATTGAGAAACTGTTTAAGGATTCTGCAGTGAACAGAAGCTAGGGATATTGGTCTGTAATTCTGCGGGTCCGTTCTTTTACCCTTCTTATATAGTGGTGTCACCTGCGCTTTCATTCAGTCGCTGGGACTTTGTGCTGAGCGAGCGATTCGCGATAAATGCTAGCTAGGTAAGGGAGCCAATGCCGTAGAGTACGCTTTGTAAAATCGAACTGGATGGTATTGAAGTCACACAAGACTCGCAGTAATCATCAGAGTGACTGTCGCGGATTTTGCTAAGAAGGTACGCAGTACATGTCCATCGTCCGGGATCGTCTGCTTTATTGCGAGGGCTGTCCAGAAAGTAAGTTACGATTGATCGCGAAATGAAAATCACAGTGAAAATCAGAAATGTTTCATTTGTAACATTTAGCTACACCTTTCAGCTACTTCTGTACGTAGTCGCCGTTCTGACTCAGACATTCGTCGTAGCTTTGTACCAACTTTCCAATACCCTCATCATAGAAGGCAGCCGCCAGTGCTTTCCGCCAATTCTTTACGCTGGCCTAAAGCTCGTTGTCTGGGCCAAAATGTTGTCTTCATAGCCAGCGGTTCGTTTGAGCACAGATGAAACTCAGTGGGAGACAATTACGGGCTGTATTGTGGGTAACCAAACATTTCCAATTGAAACGATGCAGGAACATCTTCATTGCCCCTCCAGAATGAGGCTGAGAATTGTCTTGAAGAAGAAACCGCACGACAGTTATGTAATGTTGGTTGCATAGCTTCATGGGAAAATTCTCACCAGGCCCTCGTACTTGGCGGGAGACACTATTTTCTACAACATCTTTGCGCGCTCACTAAGAGCTCAGGAATGAAAAGAGCGACATAATTCTACCTAGAGTCATACTAGAGACACTGCCCAACACATCTTTGCAAAGCTTTATCGGATTTTCATAGTCGTTTCCATTTCGCGACCGATCGTAACTTACTTTCTGGACAGCCCTCGTATAAATTACTGACTTTCGCGATCACCGTCACCTGTACACAAAAGCGCAAGGATTATTGCGTATCTGGACTACTTGAGCGTTACACAGTGGAAGGCATGAGTTCCTAAGCAATATCATCACGGACTATGACACGTGGATCCATCATTTCACACCTGCAACAAAGAGAGCGTCTATGGAATGCGGGCACACCTCGTCACTTCCCGCCTCCGCGAAAGTAATAAGAAGTTGCTCCATCAGATGGGAAGGTTTATTCGACGGTGGAGGAGCTCTGGGCACATATTACTTTACCATTGATATCAATTTGTACTGTGCAATAATGACTTCGTATCAGAACGCCAATTTTTCTCCTGCAAGATAATGCTACATACTAGACGGTGCGCACAAACTAAGCTTTGCTTCAACGATTACGACAGGAGGTTACGAAGAATCCGCCATATTGTGATCTTGCACCATACGATTCCCATCTTTTTGCCAAGAAGAACGAACCTGCAGGGAAAGAGTCAGAATTTCCAAAGATGAAGAGATTCTAACAATGGTTTTAAAGTAGCTCCGTGACGAAGAAGTATGTTCCTATCGTCGAGTAACTGAACGAGTGCCAGAACGTTCCAGTCATTATTTACGGACACTTGGTGACTACGTTCATGAATAATGCCACTCATCTGTGTGACTTTGAAGTGTAGTGCACCATTCAATAAAAATTACCTTGCCTAACACAATAACTTGTCACGCTTAACGATTCTCTTCATTCGTCGTTGGATCCGTTGTTGCAGGATCTGTTTCCGGTCGCAGCGATGTCGGAGATTTGATGTTTTACCCGATTCCTGATATTCACCGTACAGTCGTGAAATGGTCGTACGAGAATATCCCCACTTCAACGCCACCTCGGAGATGCTGCGTTCCATCGCTCGTACGCCGACTATAACACCACATTCAGACTCAGTTAAATCTTGATAACCTGCCCCTGTAGATGCAGTTAACCGATATAACAGCTGCGCCAGACTCTTATTGCCTTATATAGGCGTTGCCAACCGTAGCGCCGTTTTCTGCCGCTTTACATATCTCTGTATTTGAATATGCATGGCTATACCCGTTTCTTTGGCGCTTCATTGTATGTTCCTGCAGTAACGTGTTCATAAAATTAATAGGTCTCATTTTAAGGAGCATGGTGGTTTTGTCAGTTTAGTAAACTGTTTTGCTATTTTATTTTTACATCTATGAACGAAAAAATATGAGAATTTATGTAAATCAATATTCCTTCGTTATAGTTGTTGATCGATGTATTGAAGTCCAACATCGTCACCTAAGATCGAGACACGTGCTTACGGAACATACGAACAGATGCAGGTTTGGACTAGAGACTTCGTTGCATTGCTGAATGAATGGAATAGTTTGACGTGTTACCCGACTGGGAAGGCTTCAGACGTTATTCCAGCCGTCGGTGTAGCAGTAGCATGGTTGACAAGTGAGGCGAGCGTTTGACTCGTTTGACTGCGGCCTTGCGGTGACTGACAGCCGAATGGAACACTCCATCTCCGCGATGGTACAGACGCTGAAGTTTCCAAAGTTGTTTTACGAGTGCCTCGATCCTAGCTTGGAAGGCAATAGTATGCATAGAATACTCATCGTGACAAATGTAGAAGGGCAACATTTTGTCACCGGGAATGTTGAAATGAACATCCTGATGCATGTTTCCGGGACAACCTGAATCAGTGGGTGGAAGTTACGATACGAATAACATCGCCAAAACCACACAAACCACCTCCAGACCGAATTGCTTTCCTCCACACGCACTGCGGATGAAACGTCTCATTGCACTATTGGTGCACTTGGCTCCTTGCATGAAGTGACAGAAGTAAAGACGAAACACGCAGGATCACACTACACGCCTTCAGTCTGCTATTGCCCACTTCCTATTTTGTTTGGCGCTCTGAACATATACAGATTTAGTGGTTGTGGTAAGTACAGGGTAATCAACAGCGACGTCATCAGTACCTGCAGTGCCCGTACTAACTGATGGGAGCCGAATGTGGTTTTTTTTTGTGAAAAGTAGGCAGCAGATGGTAAAACACAAAATGTAATCCTCAGTCACACAAGGAAATTCACTGTCATTCACACTCGACACAGAACACCAAAATTTGTATTCCTCAAGTCAGTTTGTGATTGAAATATGCAGACCATAAGTGCACAACATCTGCAGTAGTATAACAGATAACTATGTCTTGTTGAGTAATTGGAAATTAAAAGATGAAGCATCCCCCCTGGAAACACATTAAAATCTTCCTAAGATACCGCTGAGAAGACCATCCATTGCTTAGAATCCTAAAACACCGACCACATTGGATTAATCATCGCCTGAAAATAGAGGGCAGGCCAGCTGCTAAGGTGGTTGCATTACAAAACACATTCTGTTAAAAAGTGGTGCGACACGGCAAGCACTGTGTTCTGATGGATACTCCAGCCACAGGAGGAATCCATGCATCAGAGGACATGTACTAAAGAAACGAACATTCATAAAAGGAACGTCACATAAGCGGTTGAAATTTCCAAGAATGCATGTAATTTCAAAAGAGAGGACAACTATAGACTTCCGGCATTGTTGCTCCGCCCATCAAGGAAGTGAATACGCGGCGGCGGTGTGCGAGCGACATAAACAACGCGCTGCACGTCACCTCGGTGGACAATAATATTTTGGGTAAACATTCCCCCTCTCCTGCTCTGTTCGTTTCGAATCTAGCCAATGACGACGACCAAACAATAGCAGTAGCAGGAGTTTCAACCAATAACCCTTCTCCAATGTAAGTGTTGAATAGTGTCTTTCTATCCAATGACGATTGGCCGCCAGTGGTATCCACAGCAGATTATCCAACAACGCCCCTCCTTCTGCGTCAGAGCGAGAATATTAGCCTCTGACTATGGCCCACCAATGTTACACATATGAATTTTAACCAATACTATCACTTCTCCAGCACGGACGCGAGAAAACTCCCCTGTATAACAGGACGCGACACTCATCTCTGCCAGTGTTCTAGCAGTAGTGGACACCAGAAGATCCTGAGGAAAATCCCAGTAGAGGGGTCGAAACATCGATGATTTTAGTAGAAATACATAGGAGATTTTTAACTTCACTCAAGTCTTATACTGTCTGTTGCTAACGTCTTTGTAGGCGTTGGGGAGGGCAGTTGTGGGAGCGCTGCTCCACTGCGCTAAGATGCCGTAATTTAACGTTATACAGGGTGTTACAAAAAGGTACGGCCAAACTTTCAGGAAACATTCCTCACACACAAAGAAAGAAAATATGTTATGTGGACATGTGTCCGGAAACGCTTACTTTCCATGTTAGAGCTCATTTTATTACTTCTCTTCAAATCACATTAATCATGGAATGGAAACACACAGCAACCGAACCTACCAGCGTGACTTCAAACACTTTGTAACAGGAAATGTTCAAAATGTCCTCCGTTAGCGAGGATACATGCATCCACCATCCGTCGCATGGAATCCCTGATGCGCTGATGCAGCCCTGGAGAATGGCGTATTGTATCACATCCGCCCACAATGCGAGCACGAAGAGTCTCTACATTTGGTACCGGGTTGCGTAGACAAGAGCTTTCAAATGCCCCCATAAATGAAAGTCAAGAGGGTTGAGGTCAGGAGAGCGTGGATGTCATGGGATTGGTCCGCCTCTACCAATCCATCGGTCAACGAATCTGTTGTTGAGAAGCGTACGAACACTTCGACTGAAATGTGCAGGAGCTCCATCGTGCACGAACCACATGTTGTGTCGTACTTGTAAAGGCACATGTTCTAGCAGCACAGGTAGAGTATCCGGTATGAAATCATGATAACGTAGATGGAAGAACATGGGGCCCAATCAAGACATCACCAACAATGCTTGCCCAAACGTTCACAGAAAATCTGTGTTGATGACGTGATTGCACAATTGCGTTCGGATTCTCGTCAGCTCACACATGTTGATTGTGAAAATTTACAATTTGATCACGTTGGAATGAAGCTTCATCCGTAAAGAGAACATTTGCACTGAAATGAGGATTGACACATTGTTGGATGAACCATTCGCGGAAGTGTACCCGTGGAGGCCAATCAGCTGCTGATAGTGCCTGCACACGCTGTACATGGTGCGGAAACAACTGGTTCTCCCGTAGCACTCTCCATACAGTGACGTGCTCAACGTGACCTTGTACAGCAGCAACTTCTCTGACGCTGACGTTAGGGTTATCGTCAACTGCACGAAGAATTGCCTCGTCCATTGCAGGTGTCCTCGTCGTTCTAAGTCTTCCCCAGTCGCGAGTCATAGGCTGGAATGTTCCGTGCTCCCTAAAACGCCGATCAATTGCTTCGAACGTCTTCCTGTCGGGACACTTTCGTTCTGGAAATCTGTCTCGATACAATCGTACCGTGCCACGGCTATTGCCCCGTGCTAATCCATACATCAAATGGGTATCTGCCAACTCCGCATTTGTAAACATTGCACTGACTGCAAAACCACGTTCGTGATAAACACTAACCTGTTGATGCTACGTACTGATGTGCTTGATGCTAGTACTGTAGAGCAATGAGTCGCATGTCAACACAAGCACAGAAGTCAACATTACCTTCCTTCAATCGGGCCAACTGGCGGAGAATCGAGGAAGTACAGTACCAACTGACGAAACTAAAATGAGCTCTAACATGGAAATTAAGCGTTTCCGGTCATATGTCCACATAACATCTTTTCTTTATTTGTGTGTGAGGAATGTTTCCTTAAAGTTTGGCCGTACCTTTTTGTAACACCCTGTAGACGAATAAGAGCATATGTCGCAAACTAACAAATTATCTGACCAAACTGAGAAAATTGTAAGAGCTGAACACAACAGATTTTTTTTTATAACACTATAACTTTTGTGTTAGCAGAAGAGCCAACACCGTGTTACGAGTGGAGGCCGAAATGCACGCGTTTTAGCTCACGCAGGCTGGCGTGAGGAGGGAAGAACTATACAGACGTGAGGTATGGAGCACGACAAGGAATGAGAATTCAGAAAGCGGACGTAATTAGTTTGATACTTAACTTTAATCCATTAATGATGAACGTCGCTCTTGACGGTACATGATTCACAATATTATCTGTTCAGAATACATTCTTGAAGATAGTAATTATAGTAACTGTATATGGCGCCTTGCTAGGTCGTAGCAAATGACGTAGCTGAAGGCCATGCTAAACTGTCGTCTCTGCAAATGAGAGCGTATGTAGACAGAGAACCCTCGCTAGCAAAGTCGGCTGTACAACTGGGGCGAGTGCTAGGGAGTCTCTCTAGACTAGACCTGCCGTGTGGCGGCGCTCGGTCTGCAATCACTGATAGTGGCGACACGCGGGTCCGACGTATACTAACGGACCGCGGCCGATTTAAAGGCTACCACCTAGCAAGTGTGGTGTCTGGCGGTGACACCACAGTATCACTGGCGACATTTCGTCGATTCCTGCAAGGAGTCTGAGCTTGGTGTGCTTGTGCATCTGCTTCATTACCTACATTATATTCCGCAAGCCATCTAAGGCTTTGTGGCGCAGGGTACTTTTGTTCCACTAACTGAACCCTCCATCCCTGTTCCACTCGCGTCTAGCACTTGGTAAGAGTTATTGTCGGTAATCCTCTGTTTTAGCTTCAGTTTCTCCAACTTTCTCCTCGTGGTCATTATGTGAGTCAAATGAGGAGGGAAGTAATATGTTAACCGATTCTTGCCGGAAAGCTGTTTCTCGAAATTTCAGTATTAATTTCTCCGTGATGCACAACTCCTCTCTTACAACGTCTGCCAATGGAGTTTGTTGAGCTTCTCCGTGACACTCTCGCGCCGGCTAAACGCCCCTGTGACGAAATGCGGCGCTCTTCGTTGGATCTTCTTTATCTCCTACCTGGTAGGATAGATGAAGAGTACTCAAGAGTCGGTCGAAGAAGCGCCTTATAAGCCATTTCCTTCGAAGATGAGAAACATTTCCTTAATATTTTTTCTATGAGTCTGAGTTGGGCATCTGCTTTTACTAATATTTGTTGTATACGGTCATTCCACTTAAGGTCACTCTGAATACTTACATCTACATCGATACTCTACAAATCACATTTAAGTGCCTGGCAGAGGGCTCATCGAACCACCTTCACAATTATCTATTATTCCAATCTCATATAGTGCGCGGGAAGAATGAACACCTATATCTTTACGTACCAGCTCTGATTTCCCTTATTTTTGCAATTTTGTCATATGATGACATGATAGAGACCGTGGCTGTTGTTTGAAGACAAATGTTGATGGTGTTAGGACAGCAACCAGCCACAAATTTACTTTCAGTTCCTTTATTCAAAGGCTACCTTACCGGTTTCGAATCGTTGTGATTCATCCTCAGACGGTTTACATGCTTTCTTTATTACATATGGTGTGTTTTTTACAGATTAGTTGTCCTGAAATATAAATAATACATAATTATAAGCACGCCACACACAGATGGTTGCGTTACAGATTTTCGTTGCATGTGACTTACGTGAAACGTCGGTTTCGAGTGTTTGTTTTCTTAAAATTGCAGTGGGAATGCATTTACATCTGCTCGACGAATTTTATGAAAACAAACACTCGAAACTGACGTTTCACGTAAGTCACATGCAACGAAAATCTGTAACGCAACCATCTGTGTGTGGCGTGTTTATAATTATGTATTATTTATATTTTAGGACAATTAATCTGTAAAAAATACACCACATGTCATAAAGAAAGCATGTAGACCATCTGAGGATGAATCACAACGATTCGAAACCGGTAACGGTAGCCTTTGAATAAAGGAACCGAAAGTAAATTTGTGGCTGGTTGCTGTCCTAACACCATCAACATTTCCCTTATTTTCATCTTTGTGATCGTTCCTCCCTATGAAAGTCGGTGTCAACAAACTACACTCCTGGAAATGGAAAAATGAACACATTGACACCGGTGTGTCAGACCCACCATACTTGCTCCGGACACTGCGAGAGGGCTGTACAAGCAATGATCACACGCACGGCACAGCGGACACACCATGAACCGCGGTGGTTGCCGTCGAATGCCGCTAGCTGCGCAGCATTTATGCACCGCCGCCGTCAGTGTCAGCCAGTTTGCCGTGGCATACGGAGCTCCATCGCAGTCTTTAACACTGGTAGCATGCCGCGACAGCGTGGACGTGAACCGTATGTGCAGTTGACGGACTTTGAGCGAGGGCGTATAGTGGGCATGCGGGAGGCCGGGTGGACGTACCGCCGGATTGCTCAACACGTGGGGCGTGAGGTCTCCACAGTACATCGATGTTGTCGCCAGTGGTCGGCGGAAGGTGCACGTGCCCGTCGACCTGGGACCGGACCGCAGCGACGCACGGATGCACGCCAAGACCGTAGGATCCTACGCAGTGCCGTAGGGGACCGCACCGCCACTTCCCAGCAAATAAGGGACACTGTTGCTCCTGGGGTATCGGCGAGGACCATTCGCAACCGTCTCCATGAAGCTGGGCTACGGTCCCGCACACCGTTAGGCCGTCTTCCGCTCACGCCCCAACATCGTGCAGCCCGCCTCCAGTGGTGTCGCGACAGGCGTGAATGGAGGGACGAATGGAGACGTGTCGTCTTCAGCGATGAGAGTCGCTTCTGCCTTGGTGCCAATGATGGTCGTATGCGTGTTTGGCGCCGTGCAGGTGAGCGCCACAATCAGGACTGCATACGACCGAGGCACACAGGGCCAACACCCGGCATCATGGTGTGGGGAGCGATCTCCTACACTGGCCGTACACCACTGGTGATCGTCGAGGGGACACTGAATAGTGCACGATACATCCAAACCGTCATCGAACCCATCGTTCTACCATTCCTAGACCGGCAAGGGAACTTGCTGTTCCAACAGGACAATGCACGTCCGCACGTATCCCGTGCCACCCAACGTGCTCTAGAAGGTGTAAGTCAACTACCCTGGCCAGCAAGATCTCCGGATCTGTCCCCCATTGAGCATGTTTGGGACTGGATGAAGCGTCGTCTCACGCGGTCTGCACGTCCAGCACGAACGCTGGTCCAACTGAGACGCCAGGTGGAAATGGCAAGGCAATCCGTTCCACAGGACTACATCCAGCATCTCTACGATCGTCTCCATGGGAGAATAGCAGCCTGCATTGCTGCGAAAGGTGGATATACACTGTACTAGTGCTGACATTGTGCATGCTCTGTTGCCTGTGTCTATGTGCCTGTGGTTCTGTCAGTGTGATCATGTGATGTATCTGACCCCAGGAATGTGTCAATAAAGTTTCCCCTTCCTGGGACAATGAATTCACGGTGTTCTTATTTCAATTTCCAGGAGTGTATTTTCGCATTCGGAGGAGAAAGTTGCTGTTTGGAATTTCGTGAGAACATTCCGTAGCAACGAAAAACGCCTTACTTTTAATGATGTCTATCCCAAATCCTGTATCATTTCTCTGATACTCTCTCCCATATTTCGCGATAATACAAAATGTGCGGCCTTTATTTGAACTTTTTCGATGTACTCAGTCAATCCTATCTGGTAAGGATCCCACACCGCGCAACATTATTCTAAAAGAGGACGGACAAGAACTAGTGCAGGCAGTCTCCTTAGTAGGTCTGTTACATTTTCTAAGTGTTCTGCCAATGAAACGCAATCTTTGGTTAGCCTTCCCCACAACATTTTCTATGTGTTCCTTCCAATTTAAATTGTTAGTAATTGTAATCCTAGGTATTTTGCTGAATTTACGGCTTTTAGATTAGACTGATTTATCGTGTAACCGAAGTTTGACGCCTTCTTTTTAGCACTCATGTGGATGACCCCACACTTTTCGTTATTTAAGGTCAACTGCCACTTTATGCACCATTTCGATATTCCTTCTAAATCGTTTTGCAGTTTGT
This sequence comes from Schistocerca americana, assembly GCF_021461395.2. NCBI lineage: Eukaryota > Metazoa > Arthropoda > Insecta > Orthoptera > Acrididae > Schistocerca > Schistocerca americana. The sequence goes on from NC_060121.1 coordinate 850,683,202, forward strand.
TTTGACCTTCTGATGACTTTATTAGTCGATAAACGACAGCGTCATCTGCAGACAACCGAAGACGGCTGCTCAGATTGTCTCCCAAATCGTTTATATAGATAAGGAACAGCAAAGGGCCTGTAACACTACCTTGGGGAACGCTTGAAATCACTTCTGTTTTACTCCATGACTTTCCGTCAATTACTAAGAACTGTGACCTGTCTGACAAGAAATCACAGATCCAGTCACATAACTGAGAAGATATTCCATAAGCACGCAATTTCATTAAGAGCCGCTTATGTAGCATAGTGTTAAAAGCCTTCCGGAAATCCAGATATACGGATCGATCTGAAATCCCTCGTCAATAGCACTGAGCACTTCATGTGAATAAAGAGCTAGTTGTGTTTCACAAGAACAGTGTTTTCGAAACCCATGTTGACGTGTGTCAATAGACCGTTTTCTTAGAGGTAATTCATTACGTTCGAACACAATATATGTTCTAAAATCCTGCTGCATATCGACGTTAACGATATGGGCCTGCAATTTAGTGGATTACTCCTACTACCTTTCTTGAATATGGTGTGACCTGTGCAACTTTCCAGTCTTTGGGCACGGATCTTTCGTCGAGCGAACGGTTGTATATGATTGTTGAGTATGGAGCTAATGCATCAGCAGACGCCGAAAGGAACCTGATTGCTATACAGTCTGGACCAGAAGACTTGCTTTTATTAAGTGATTTAAGTTGCTTCATTAGTCCGAGGATATTTACTTCTATGTTACTCATGTTGGCGGCTGTTCTCGATTCGAATTCTGGAATATTTACTTCGTCTTCTTTAATGAAGGCATTTCGGAAGGCTGTGTTTAGTAACTCTGCTTTGGCAGCTCTGTCTTCGATAGTATCTCCATTGCTATAGCGTAGAGAAGGCATTGATTGTTTCTTGCCGCTAACATAGTTCACATACGACCAGAATCGCTTTGGATTTTCTGGCATGTTTGAGACAAAGTTTCGTTGTGGAAAGAAATATAAGCATCTTGCATTGAAGTCCGCGCTAAATTTCGAGCTTCTGTAAAAGATCGCCAATCTTGGGGATTTTGCGTCTGTTTAAATTTGGTAAGTTTCTTTCTTTGTTTCTGGAACTGTATTCGAACCCGTTTTATGTACCAAGGAGGATTAGCTCCGTCGTTTCTTAATTTATTTGGTATAAATCTCTCAATTGCTGCCAATACTATTCCTTTGAATTCAAGCCACATCTGGTCTACACTTAACATTATTAATTGGAATGAGTGGAGATTGTCTCCCAGGAAGGCGTCAAGTGAATTTTTATCTGCGTTTTTGAATAGGTATATTTTTCGCTTGTTTTTCGAGGATTTGGGGATGACAATATTCAGTCTTCCTACGACAGCCCTGAGTTCACTAATCCCTGAATCGGTTTTGATGCTCGTTATTAACTCAGGATTATTTGTTGCTAAGAGGTCAAGTGTGTTTTCACAACCGTTTACTATTCGCGTGGGCTCATGAACTAGTTGGATTGGATTGTTTGGGGGAAGAGACCAAACTGCGAGGTCATCGGTCTCATCGGACTAGGGAAGGATGGGGAAGGAAGTCGGCCGTGCCCTTTCAAAGGAACCATCCCAGCATTTGCCTGGAGCGATTTAGGGAAATCACGGAAAACCTAAATCAGGATGGCCGGACGCGGGATTGAACCGTCGTCCTCCCGAATACGAGTCCAGTGTGCTACCACTGCGCCACCTCGCTCGGTCATGAACTAGTTGCTTGAGATAATTTTCAGAGAGTGCGTTTAGCACAATTTCGGTTGATATTTTATGCGTACCTTCGGAATTAAACATGTATTTTCGCCAACATATCGAGAGTAAATTAAAGTCACTACCAACTATTATCGTATGATTCGGGTACGTGTTTGAAATCAAACTCAAGTTTTCTTTGAACCTTTCAGCAACTGTATCATGTGAATTGGGAGGTCGGTAAAAAGATCCAATTACTCCTAGATATTTTGCGATAGATACCGTTTCCAGCGGTTTGTCATAAATAACATACTGGTGGATTTCTTCTCCTATGTACGCCGCGCGGGGTAGACGGGCGGCGTAAGGCGCCTTGTCACGGTTCGCGCGGCTCGCCCCGTCGAAGGTTCGAGTCCTCCATCGAGCAGGGGTGTGTGCGTTGTTCTTAGCGTAAGTTAGTTTAAGTTAGAAAGAACAGACACCGCATACATATAAATAATAAGTTGTTCTATGCTACTTTCCACGACACATTCATTGTCCCATGTTTTCATTATTACATCCTTTGTGTGTCTTACAACATTATGTCAGTCTGACGACGAAGTTTGGGTAGCTTCCTTTGTCAGTCTTCCCACTGCTGACAGCCTACATTTTTGTGGTTCCTTGCTACATAACTCTTAAGTTGGATGCACATGAGCATGAAGGAACTGAAGTGGCACTTAAGACGGCAATCGTAAGACCCTAAGGTCATGTTTTTTTGCCAATTCATTTACAACATACAGAGGTACCGGTGGTTTATTCTGAGCCACGAGATCCAGTAATTCACTCTTTGTGTAGTCGTCTGGTATGGGAGTGTGTTTTTACTGCTGCGAGCGATAACGTCTTGTATTCTGGAGGTTAACTAAGGCAGCTTATCAAGGATAGTCGCGTAATGACTATTAGTGAAAGTTTGCTCAAGTTCCTGAAGGTTCTTTGACATCAATAAGAGGTACATAACGATTCACAGAATGGATATATGTATCATTTTACCCGAGAAATATCTTCATTGCATTCTAATACATCGATCAACTACTATAACGGAGGAATAATGATTTTCATAAATTCTCATTTTTTTACGTTAATGGATGTAAAAATAAAATAGCAAATTAGTATACTAAATTGACAAAAGCACTATGCTAACTAAAATGAGACCTATTAATTTTATGAACGCGTTACTGCAGGAAGATACAATGAAGCGCCAAAGAAACTGGTATAGCCATACATATTCAAATACAGATGTGTGTAAACCGGCAGAATACGACGCTACGGTCGGCAATGCCTATATAAGGAAATAAGAGTCTGGCGCAGCTGTTATATTGGTTAACTGCATCTACAGGGGCACGTTATCAATTTTTAACTGAGTCTGCATGTGGTGTTATAGTCTGCGCACGAGAGATGAAACGCAGCATCTCCGAGGTGGCGATGAAGTGGGGATATTCTCGTAAGACCATTTCACGACTGTACCGTGAATATCAGGAATCGGGTAAAACATCAAATCTCCGACATCGCTGCGACCGGAAACAGATCCTGCAACAACGGATCCAACGATGAATTAAGAGAATCGTTCAGCGTGACAGAAGTGTACGTCTTCCGCAAATTTCTTCAGATTTCAGTGCTGGGCCATCAACAAGTGTCAGCGTGCAAACCATTCAACGAAATATCATCCATATGGGCTTTCGGCGCCGAAGACCCACTCGTGTACCCTTGATGAGTGCATGACACAAAGCTTCACTCCTCGCCTGGGCCCGTCAACATCGAGTGGACTGTTGATGACTGGAAACATGTTGCCTGGTCGGACGAGTCTCGTTTCAAATTGTATGGAGGGGATGGACGTGTACGTGTATGGGTATGGAGACAATTTCATGAATCCATAGACCCTGCATGTCAGCAGGAGACTGTTGAAGGTGCTGCAAGCTCTGTAATGGTGTGGAGCGTGTGTAGTTGGAATGATATGGGACCCCTTATACAAATAGATACGACTCTGACGGGTGACACGTACGTAAGCGTCCTGTCTGATCACCTACATCCATTCATGTCCATTGTGCATTCTGATGGACTTTGTAATTCCAACAGGACAATGCGACACCCCACACATCCAGAATTGCTACTGAGTGGCTCCAGGAACACTCTTTTGAGTTTAAACACTTCCGCTGGCCAAACTCCCCGGAAATGAACATTATTGAGCATAACTGGGATGTCTTGCAACGTGCTGTTCAGAAGAGATCTCCACCTCTTCGTACTCTTACGGAATTGTGGACAGCACTGGAGGATTCGTGGAGTCAGTTCCCTCCAGCACTAATTCAGATATTAGTCGAGTCCATGCCAAGTCGAGTTGCGACATTTCTGCGTGCTCGCAGGGGCCCTACGCGATATTAGGCAAGTCTACCAGTTTTTTTTATTTTTAATTCAGATATTAGTCGAGTCCATGCCAAGTCGAGTTGCGACATTTCTGCGTGCTCGCAGGGGCCCTACGCGATATTAGGCAAGTCTACCAGTTTTTTTTATTTTCAGTGTAATTTTCCTAGAGAAAGGTAACAGTAAGCTAAAAAAGAAGGTCGAATGGGCCCTTGTACTCTAAAAATTTCCATTGACAGATCACTTCTGTGCTTTTATCCGAATATGTCAAACAGACACTTCCGTTTATTTAATCGTGCGATGGTACATTGTAACCGTAATGCCACTTTAGACTGCGAGTGCGACTGATGTGATTAACTGCGTAAGAAACAGAAACACGAAATATGAATTTGGCATAGTGCACGGAGACAACTGTGGCTGTGATGCACAGTGGTGTACTGTCATTACATGAATTATATTTACTCTACACTGTAGTGAGATATGGTCCTCCTTCGCCCTTGAAAATAATTTCAGTATGAGTGCTGCATTTCGTGGGTATCAACATATGATCTAAAGTCCACTGAACGTAAAGCGAACACGTTTTTCATTGCAGTCTCTTCGAATAAAGTGCTGCAAGTTTCTTAAATTCAAAACATCGTAGCAACTTCGTGCACTGAAGGCAAGCTATTGTGTCAGACTGTAGGATGTGAAGAAATGCAAGTTTTTAACTAGATGGTTCATTCACGATGGTGAAATAAAGATTACGACTCTAGATTTTCCTTTTTAGTGTTTTTGTGTGGACACTAAAATTTTACCAAAGACTAACTTCAGCAGCTAATATACTTTTCGCTTATTTGCATAAAAATATTTTTATTGTGGCTCATTGCGAAAATTACTGATGACGAGAACGCGGCAAGTGCCATAACTCGATTTCCCAGAAACTTCGCTCATTGGCAAAGAAACAAAAATAAGCGAAAACGTGTCTCGGCTTATTCATAGTTACTCGACCGTTTCTGAAAAAAAAAAGAAAGTTTTCGCGTAATTTAGATACCTTTCAAGGTGCGACAAACTCGCCCGAGTTGGTGGCATAGTGAGTAACATCGCAGTGCTCCACTTATGCTTCTCGCGTACGAAACCCGCTCATTGTTTTTATTTATTTTACTTTTTCGTTTATCTATCCATGTCTGTGGGAGGTTAATACACGTGTGTTTCTTGTCAAGTTAGGGGACACAACGACGTTACATGAGTAATACAACTGGGTTTCACAATCAGTGACATACACGTATTACAGAATACACTGAAGAGCCAAAGAAACTGGTACACTTGCCTAATTACGCGTAGTGCTCCCCCCCCCCCCCCCCACCCGCTCCCCAAACCGCAGAAGCGCTGCAACACGCCGTGGGATGGACTGGACTAATGTCTGAAGTAGTGCTGGAGGGACTTGACCCCACGAAACCTGCGCGGATGTCCATAAATCGGTAAGAGTATGAGGGAGTGGAGATCTCTTCTGAACAGCATGTTTCAAGGCATGCGAGATAGCCGGCCGATGTGGCCGAGCGGTTCTAGGCGCTTCAGTCTGGAACCGCGCGACCGCTACGGTCGCAGGTTCGACTCCTGCCTCGGGCATGGTTGTGTGTGTGATGTCCTTAGGTTAGTTAGCTTTAAGTAGCTCTAAGTTCTAGGGGATTGATGACCTCAGATGTTAAGTCCCATAGTGCTCAGAGCCATTTGAACCATAGAAGCTTTCGAAATGTGGTGCTACAGAAAAATGCTGAAGATTAGATGGGTAGATCATGTAACTAATGAGGAGGTACTAAATAGAATTGGTGAGAAGAGGAATTTATGGCACAACCTGACTAGAAGAAGCGATCTGTTGGTAGGACACGTTCTGAGGCATCAAGAATTTAGTATTGGAGGGCAACGTGGCGGGTAAAAATCGTAGAGGGGGACCAAGAGATGAATACCCTAAGCAGATTCAGAAGGATGTAGGCTGTATCAGCTACTTGGAGATGAAGAAGCTTTCGCAGGATAGAGCAGTATGGAGAGTTGCATCGAACCATTTCTGGACTGAAGACAACAACAACAACTACAGCAACAACAACCGGTTTCGGTTCTGAACGACAGGAAAACTACCTCAGATGCATCACAAGTCATACATCCTTTGTCCTTTTGACAGTTTGCCATGATATTTTAATCTTGTCACAATTTTTGATTTTTCGTGACAGTTGTGTTTTTTTGTGGTAACTTATGTCAAAGCATGTATGACTTGTGATACATCTGTAATAATATTGCTGTCGTCGAAGATGGTTCAGAACTGATGCTGCTAGAAAAATAAAATAACATTATTATAGATAGCACAGTGTTATGCACTTTGTAAAATTTGTACATGGTGTTGACCATCGCCTAAGCAAGGTGTTTAACAAGTAGCTGTTATCTGCAGCTGCTCTCGCTTGTCAGTAGCGTTGTTATAATGAGTAAGTAACTACTGTACGTCCAGTTGCATCAGCTATATCTACCATCACGTGTCTGTCTGGATGGGTAAGGATGGTTCGTGATGTACTCCCTGCGTTACAACCTTCTAAGCTCTCCCAACAAACGATGTGTCGTGCAACTGTGTAATTCTGCAGGTACATTCAGTGGTATGTGTAAACATTGTCTGCACAACGTGTCGCAAATGCAGTTAGTAGCAAAAAAGTAATAAATTGTAACGTCAAGCAGTGTTACTGCATGAACAGTAAAAATGTGGTAAGCGATAAATTATTTTTTGTTTCATCATTGTCTGGTACTTGTAAGCATGAATAATGTTAATGTTAGAAATTATATGTCAGCTTTGTTGAAAGTCATAAGTTCTCTCGTTATCAGATACTGGAAAGTGCGCATAGTAGCGCATAGTAGCTACATATGATGCAATATTTATTCCCTAGTATGTGTAACATTCTTCAAATCAATAAGTATCTTGCGCTGCGCACTTTATAAAGTAGTTTATGATTTCAAGCACTCTTCTTCCAAAATTCCGTCGAAATAGGTCCAGCAGGTTAGTAATAATAAATTTCTCGATGCAGCAGTTCTCACACATCTCAGTGCCTATGACTTCATATAACCCGAACTGTGTGTCACACAATGATAAAATTTTGCAGGTGCACTCAATGGCATATGTGAACACTGTCGGCGAAATGTGTCGCGAATACAGTTAGTAGGTAGTAAAGAAGTAGTAAGGTAAAACGTCATGCCTCATGCGAAAATGAACAGCGCAATCGTAGTAAGCGATCAACTTTTTTTCCCTTTCATCAACGTGTGACGGGTGAGAGAGAAAGTTTTGGTAAAGGTTTGAAATTAAGTGCAAGGTTTGTTGCAAGTCACTGAGAACCGTCGTTCTTAGATACTCGATGAATGAATTCTGGGTCAAACTGCTTGTTGGCTTCTGTCTCGGGTTCTTCGGCCAACGTTCGTCTGATGATTTTACTGACGTTTCGCCAGCACGGATGGCTGACATTGTCAAAGCTTCACCCTCTATTGCTGGTGGTGAACTGGAGCCGAGCTCGCGGCCGCAGACTATACTCGTATGTACCTGGCGCGCCGACGTCCGAGGGCTTCTTCGCGTTCATTTCCGGTGCGGTTCTCCTCTTGTTACCTCCGACGGTCGTTCGCTGCAGCACGGGAAGCCAGGACCCGTTTACCTTAAGGCTTTCCTCTTTCTTGTCGAAACTATTCCCGTATTTTTGTATTTACATACCTTCTCTTAACAAGCGTGTCTGGTAGTTCTCCTCTACAGCAAAAACTTAACCTGTCGGCGAATTTTACTACGTGGTCGGTCTCACACAGTGCGTGCTTTGCCACGGCGGATTTCTCCACCTGCCTCAACCTACAATGTAGATTATGTTCTTTGATTCTGGTGTTGATTGCTCATCCAGTCATACCGATATAAACGTTTCCTCATGTGCACGGTATGCGGTATATTCCCGGCATTGTCACTGGGTCCCTTTTCTCCTTTGCCGATCTAAGACACTCTTTGGTTTTCCATGTCGGTTTGAAAATCGTCTTTACGCCGTGTCTGCGCAATATACGGCCAATTCTGTCCGGCACTCTGGGAATGTATGGCAGAAAGCCCGTACCCAACATTTATTTTTCTGATTTTTTTTTTTTTTACTTCGCCGTGTGTTTGGCTCTGGTACACTTCTAATATCATTTGTGGAGTACCCATTGCACCTCAGAACACTTACCAGGTGTTGCTTTCGCGTCTCAGGTGCTGCGGCTCACATATTCATCCTGCTCACGTGACGAGCGTATTAATCATGCCACTTTACCGGCTCGGGTGGTGGTTTGATAGTTTATGCAGGTATCGGTCTGTGTGCGTCGATTTTCGATACACGCTTTGTCCCAGGTTTTGGCCATCCCTTGTGTCCAGCACATCTAGAAATTGTAGTTTTTTGTCCTTTCTACTTCCATTGTTAATTTTATGTTAGCATGAAGGTTGTTCAAGTGTCTTAGGAAGTCACCCAGCTGCTCTTCACCATGGCTCCAGACAACGAAGGTATCATCGACGTATCTGTACTACACCTTACGTTTGAAACGTCCCCTTTGAACAATTTATATACGACTGTGCTTAAACTGACACACAATATTTTGTTAGCGCAACGCAATCTGACTTTCAAAATTCCCTACAAAAGGATGGCCCTGACTAACATTAAACTATACCTTTCACAAATCACTTACCTCACAAAAATCTTCGCTGCTCAAGCTACTGCAATACAGCGAGCGCCACTACTGCCAGCTAAATAAAAGATTCAAACTACTGAAGGCACTAACTACTGATAGGGATAGTTAGCAAATGAAAGATATTAATAGAGAACAAACAATGTATTTACCTTGATATCATCATATATAAATATAGCAGTTCATGACAAATTTCAAAACTCCGCCATCTCTCTCTCCACATCCACCACTGCTGGCGGCTCACCTCCAACTGCGCAACGCTACGCGCTGTTCACAGCCAGCTGCCTAACACTACAATGGCGAGTATTACAACAATGCAAAGCAGCCACAGACTGCACACAGCACAGCCAGTGATTTTCATACAGAGGTGGCGTTACCAATAAAAAAAACCTAAACAGCCTACTTACATAGCCCCCATGCTCCCCACAAAAAATTTTACAAATTTTTTTTTGGGCAGTGGCCAATAATGATTTGATAAAATTTTTCATAATTACAATAACAAAGAAATCAAATGCACACACTTATTGATACAATGTTGGTCAAAAGCTAAAAATTTCTCACAGTCCATAAAGACAGTCCTCATCATTCGTCATAACAGTAATTACAGGTTTTTTTTTCACAAAGTCTCATTAGTAAAAGAAATTGCACACAGATGTAGTGGATTTCCATGCAGTCATGAAGAAGTAGTGTTGTCCTTCCAACGGAAAGACAGTGCTGACTCTTGACATGCATACAGGTAATGGGCCACAACAGAGCAAACCCACAGCAGAGTCATTCGAAGTTTGGAAGAATATTGGTGGGTAGGTCATCACAGAGCAGACCCACTGTAGTCCTGGTAGAGATTGTGGTATTGGTGGGCCACCAGAGGTGCAGACCCACTGTAGTCCTTGTAGAGATAATGGTAATGGTGGGCCATCAAAGATGCAGACCCACTGTAGTCCTTGTAGAGATAATGGTAATGGTGGGCCATCAAAGATGCAGACCCACTGTAGTCCTTGTAGAGATGGCCAGCAGCCATCTGTTGTGACTGTGCTGGTGCACAATCACCACTGAAGATTCTTGCGGACAATATAGCAAGTCCATAAACCACCACTTGTGCACTCACAAAGTTTTTGAAATTGTTCTTAGAACCAGCAATGCTGTTATCCAGTCCCTTGCTGAATTAGTAACACACGTGCAAACACTCACAGTCCCAACTTCTCACATATTGTCCATATACTATGACCAACAGAAACGTGTGCAGTGAAATGTAACTAACAAGTTAATAATATCATGAACTGGTGACAATTACAAATTTATAACATAAGAATACAATAACAAAGGTACAAAATATATCATTAAAGAACATAACAATACAGAGAACATTTGTAGTACAAGCTTTACAAAAGAATCGAAACAACATATACATCAGTGGAATTATGACATGAGTACATACATAAAAGATCACAATAACTTTTGAAACATCAACTTCACACATGAGCATTAAACAGAATAAATAATGTGTAAGCATATTTATAAGGTAAATAACATATTATGAATGCCAATTATATTTGAGGATAACAGTATTCCTCATCATAGTGAATGTAGCTTAATATTAATAGAAGAAAAAATTCTATGAAACAGTACACAGAGACAGGAAGAAAACAAATACACAAGGGTACACAAACATATAGTGGGATAACACCAATAGGAAAGGACAGGGTTCGTTTTCAGTGTAACATTTGGTACTGCAGTCCAACCCAAAACTTCATATATCTTTCCTCTTATTTCATCCTTTGTTTCCACCAAAAAAAATTCTATCTAAGCATGCTTTCTGTATTTATATGTTCACACATTTCTTACCTCAACATTTATTTCCAAGAAAATCCTACCTAAACCTGTTTTCTGTACCTTTTTTTTTTTGTATAACTTCTCAATGCATTTCTTCCAATTCATCGAAACTCATTCTCTTAGAGGCTACCCTCTCTTAAGCTAACTTAAATCTACTGAGCACAGATGCTAAACTAAGGGACGAGGCAATGCAGCATCACATAACAAATTATCACAAACAGCAATGACAAAAAAAATGCCAATTTGCAAAGCAAGCAGCAGCAAATCTAAATTAACAGATAAAATGCAAAATTACAACTAATATGAGCCAATGTGCAGCAACATGAAAAATAAATGAGTAGTAAAATTGGCTTAGCAGAGTAACACAAAGTCAAATTCAGTAACACTGCGCCTGGCAAACAGCAGTAACTTATACCTAAACATGACATAGCACAAGCAGAAAAAATATTACAGTAAAAACAACAATGCAGATAAGGGAAATGTATATTCACATCTTAATATCTATGTAATTAAAGTGGTACACCACAACAACTGATTGTAAAAAGAAATATTACCATGTACTTGAAAAGAAAATTATGTGTTACTGTTACTAGTTCCTTCTTATTGTTCTTTCCTTTCCAACTGCTCCTTTTTTAAAGAATGTGGATCATAAAATAATTATTTAATAGATCTGTTGACAGAAAGTGTTCACATTAGCAAATGCATTTCATTTTATAAAAGCAATGCTGCAACACAGCTGGAAACCAGATATCAAATGAAATAAGCAATTACGTACAAAGCATAAAAATATCGTTCAATAGCTGTGTGGCATTTCGTAAGTCAGTAGCTCTCAATTCTCGTAGAAAGACACTTGTCATTATCAGGTTTGCAGATGTAAGAATGTTTCCAAGTTATTATTAGCGTGTCGTATTTGCGATGTTTTCTACAAAGGAATGTCAGAAGCGAGGTTAATGGCCTCTTTTTTTTTTTTTTTTTTTCTCTCCACCTAATGGCTTTTTCTCTGGGCGGCTGGCCCAGCTGGGCGCCACAACGCATTACGTGCAGGTGGTCACTTAACTTTCGTACGGAAATATTTACGACAGCAGTTTCCGCTACAGTGACAGTCTCACATAGAAATATTTCACAGGTCAAGAATGAGCGTTGCAAATCTGTAGAAACAAAATGCTATTGATATAACAGTGTCCAAAAAATTTTCGTCTGCATTGTAATACATTCATGCATATACACACACATTTCATAACTCTTAAAGTACGATTCTTGGTTTCCAACAACCTTTTCATAAATCAGAGTCCCTAACCCCTACTCCTTATTCCTTACCTTATTACACATATACATATTCATATTCATCAACACGTCTTCAATATTTCATCATAATAGCTACATAGCATAATCAGATTCCTCATATAGCATCAGCTTATTTATCATAAACATACCTCAACAGCATAATACACATCGTCGTCGTAAAAATAACATCATAACACCTCAGTCAAATCTCAAAAACGTCGTAGCTTTCTGCAATAATTTCAAAACCTAAAAAAATTCTCTGCTCATTTCAATAGTGTCATCTACCTCAAATGTACTTTAAAATCATGCTCCCTTACCAAATATATCATTCAAAGCTCTCATAGTATCACAATGGTTCCAAAAAAATATGAACAGTTTACAAAGTACAGACAAAATACAGTTTCATAAGTGTGAAGTTATCCAACGGTGTAATTACGTAAACATGTGTCACTGACGTAGTAAAAAACATGTTTATCTCTCAGTTAAATGATCAGATAGCTGTGTAATTTGTGTGTTAGAGAAATATGGTACCGATGTGTAAAGTTGTATAAGCAAATACCATATTAGCTAGGGTTCCTTGTGGTTGCCACACACATGGTACACAAAGTAAGCGTGTACCCCCCTGAGGATTAATGTAATTATACCCTCAGGTGTTACAAATTACAGCAATGGAATGAAATGTATCATGGAAAACTTTCTTTGTAATTAAAAAATCTTTAAAAATAAATGTTTCAAGTACAAAATTAATCACTCAAATACGTGTACTGTAGCGCTAAATGTGCGTCTTGTTGCAACATAATCTGTGTGGAAGTGTCGTAGTTATCGTCTTCCGAAAGCTAAATTCTGCAGAAGCCAATGTACTTACCTCATGATAAACAAAAGTGAAATGCTTTGCGTATAGATATCATATTTATTACGCTTATTGCCGTGATGAAGAAAGTACTGTGCTGTAACGTATTGTTGTGCTACAGAAAAGGCTGTCTCCTTGTAGCTATACCATAAAAGTTACTACTAAAACATGTTTCACTTTCCAGAATAATACAGAAGGAGCATGGGGGCTGTATGGGTTTGACAGGTATTGATTCTTGTGCAACATGTCTTCAAAATATTTCACAAGACTGGAAAATTCAGATTGTTCGAAGTGTTTCATCATTATGATGTTATGTTTTACACGGTCTTGTGTAGCTTGAGACCAATACGCTGAGAGGAAGGCATGATAAAAATCTCCTTCACTCTGACAATCGTGAATGACCGATCGCATTCTTACACCTGGTTCATTCTGTAAGTAGCCACACATAAATTCTAACCTGTGCTCCAATGACCAGTTGGGAGGGAAACAATGAGAGAATTGATGGAGCCACGCTTGTGGATGAATGTCGTTGGCAGAATTCATAAACGTTTTGAATTTACGTGTAGTAATGAACAGCTTATAGTCAAAATCATCGTGTCGGCGAGTAGCATCTCGGTCATAGTTACGTCGTGTCGGCGGTTCCATCTCAAAATTCGGTGTACCTTGCCAATTTCTTTCATAATTACCGAAATGCCCTGTGTTATTATTTTGTGGCTTTTGCGTATTTCTAAGTCCCTCTTCCCGTGTTGGAGCGCGAGTGTCTTCTGAAATACGTAATTCTTGTATTACCTGTGTCAGCTGATCTTGTACTTCCCGGATTTCTCTTTGGTGTTGCGTATCAATTTGATTCAGATTTTGTTTCAGTTTCCTAATTTGTTCGCTCTGTTCTGTGTCATTAAAGACTACCGGTTTTGCGTCATTCAGATTATCATCTACCTTCGTAGATAAATTATTTAGCTGATCCGAAAGTTCAACTACTTTCTCTGATAATGAACACATTTCCTCAGTGTGTTTTTCTGAACCAAGCTTCAGAGTGTCCATTTGTGTTGAAATCGAATCTACTGTGTCCTTTAAGTTTTCCTGAGTTTTTGCAAGTTGCGTAACCGAATCGGTAGATGCAACTGAGTCAATTTTAGCCCACAAGGTCTCATGATTTTCATGAACAATGGTTTGCAGTTCTTTTATGGCTGCTTCGTGATTCTGTAATGCATTTTCATGCCGCGAAAAAATAGGTTGAAAATGCTCACAAATTTGTGTTTTTACGTCATTACACACTTTCTGACATTTCGATTCAATGTTATGTAACTCAGCAGTTAAATCCTCACGTGTTTGTTCGAGAGTTTGTTCCAATGAGTCTAACTTTTGAAGCTTTTGCTGTGTTTGTCTCTGATTTTGTTCAAGCGTTGTGTCTAACTTTTGTAGCCTTTGTCCCATTTGTTGCATTAACTGTAATAACAATGCACTGGTGTCTGAAACATGTTCCTCAGTGCTTTTCGGGAGTGAAGTTGCACCGGCAACATTCACATTTTGACAAGCGGAAAATGTGTCTTGACTCATTTGAGAAAACGGTGAGAATCCAAAACCTGAATCTACAGTATTTGCGAGATCGTGTCGTGTCATTTCGGCTTCCTGAGGCGAGCTATTGCCGACCGATCGGTCGATAATGCTTCCCTCTTCACTAATTGTTTCACTGTCCGTGCCATTGTTTGCCGCCCGCTCCATTTCCCTATGCACGATTACCAAATTACTACTTTGAACATCAGTTAATTCATTACTCGGTGGCGCTAACACACTGCTTTCATTTTCACTGTCATTTCTCAGTTTACTTTGGAGCCTAGTATTACGTTTTTCACACGCCATTATTGTCACAGTATTTCACACGACAACACAGAAAAAAACAATTTGAAGATCAAAAATAAGAGAACACATTAACATAGCACTGAAAATAATATCTAGTTAATTGCAAGCGCAGCTGCGAAATACTTGGTGCAAATCTACATGCATGCCACAACTGTTTTACAGTACAACAATGAAAGACTGCAACTACAAAGGAGATTCTCTCTACAATTACGCGCTAGCAATAAACAAAAGCTACACTAAATACACAAACTACAAGAAAAAAATCAGAAGATTCCAGTGAGGTATCCTAGGCTAAGGGTCGACATATGAAACGTCCCCTTTGAACAATTTATATACGACTGTGCTTAAACTGACACACAATATTTTGTTAGCGCAACGCAATCTGACTTTCAAAATTCCCTACAAAAGGATGGCCCTGACTAACATTAAACTATACCTTTCACAAATCACTTACCTCACAAAAATCTTCGCTGCTCAAGCTACTGCAATACAGCGAGCGCCACTACTGCCAGCTAAATAAAAGATTCAAACTACTGAAGGCACTAACTACTGATAGGGATAGTTAGCAAATGAAAGATATTAATAGAGAACAAACAATGTATTTACCTTGATATCATCATATATAAATATAGCAGTTCATGACAAATTTCAAAACTCCGCCATCTCTCTCTCCACATCCACCACTGCTGGCGGCTCACCTCCAACTGCGCAACGCTACGCGCTGTTCACAGCCAGCTGCCTAACACTACAATGGCGAGTATTACAACAATGCAAAGCAGCCACAGACTGCACACAGCACAGCCAGTGATTTTCATACAGAGGTGGCGTTACCAATAAGAAAACCTAAACAGCCTACTTACACGTTTACAAGTCGTCACGTCCAGTGCCTGTGCTTCGAAATATTCCACGAAGAAGTTGGCCACCATTGGACCAAGACTACCCATGGCTACGCCTTCCAGCTGTTCGTAGAAATTGCCATTCCACGTGAAACAGCTAGTGGTGAGACATGCATGAAAGAGCTTTGTGATGTCTAGCGGGAAGATGGAGCCGATGTACTCCAGAGTGTCACTGAGTGGCACTTTCGTAAACAAAGAAACAATATCAAAGCTGACCAGAATGTCGTTTGGTGCAAGTTTCAGTTTCTTCAGCTTCTCAGTGAAATGTCCTGAGTCTTTTATGTATCTGTCGGTCTTCCCCAGAGGGGAGTCAGGAGCAGAGAAGCCAAGTGTTTTGACAGATTGTACGTCGGTGAGCCAGGAGCGCTAACAATCGGTCTTAGTTCCACTTAGTGCAAATACAAACAGGCAAACATACATACATTTTTATGATATGTACGAATATCTTTTTTTTCGTGAGCCGATTCTGATTAAATATAGCCTTTACCGTGATTCTACCTACGCTTATGTTACTAGTGAAAACCTCATAAAGTTCCGTACAGTAGTTTTGGAAATTAGCATGTTCAGACAGACACACAGGAAACGTTTTAGTAAAACATTAAATCACGATATTTTTTCCGTGATCCGATTTTGTTGGCCTAAAGCCTGTACTGTACCCGACACTATGCTCAGGTTACCTGCGAAACACTCATGAAAATCCGTCCAGTGATTTTGCAGGTTACTGGGTGCAAGGACAGACAGACAGAGTGACATGACGGTTTACAGATTGAAACTTCCTGGCAGATTAAAACTGTGTGCCGGACCGAGACTCGAACTCGGGACCTTTTGCCTTTCGCGGGCAAGTGCTCTACCAACTGAGCTACCCAAGCACGACTCACGCCCCGTCCTCACAGCTTTACTTCTGCCAGCACCTCGCTTCCTACCTTCCAAACTTAACAGAAGCTCTCCTGCGAACCTTGCAGAACTAGCACTCCTGAAAGAAAGGATATTGCGGAGACATGGCTTAGCCACAGCCTAGGGGATGTTTCCAGGATGAGATTTTCACTCTGCAGCGGAGTGTGCGCTGATATGAAATCTGCCAGGAAGTTGACGTGTTTTGTTTTTCCTTAGAAACTAAGGATTCCTTGCGCATGCGAGAAAACTGGATTCAATCGATGCAGCAGATGCTGTTTTAATTCATATTTTCCGTTTCTGTATGAAAAATATCGTCCTGTAGCTTGTAATATCGAATGCACATCCAATATATACGATTAATTGTTGGATGTGTGTGTGTGTGTGTGTGTGTGTGTGTGTGTGTGTGTGTGTGTGTGTGTGTGTGTGTGCGTGCGGTTTATCGTATCGCGACATTGCTGCTCACGTTGGTCGAGATCCAATCACTGTTAACAGAATATGGAATCGGTGGGTTCAGGAGGGTAATACGGAACGCCGTGCTGGATCCCAACGGCCTCGTGTCACTAGCAATCGAGATGACAGGCATCTTATCCACATAGCTGTCACGTATCGATCCCTGGTTCAACAGATGGGGACTTTTGCAAGACAATAAACATCTGCACGAACAGTTCGACGACGTTTGCAACAGCATGGGCTATCATCTAGGAGACCATGGCTGCGGTTACCCTTGATGCTGCATCACAGACAGGAGCGGCGGCGATGGTGTACTCAACGACGAACCTGGGTACACGAATGGCAAAACGTCATTTTTTCGGATGAATCCAGGTTCTATTTACAGCATAATGATGGTAGCATCCGTGTTTGGCGACATAGCGGTGAACACACATTGGAAGCGTGTATTCGTCATCGCCGTACTGGCGTATCACCCGGCGTGATGGTATGGGCTGCCATTGGTTACACGTCTCGGTCACCTCTTGTTCGCATTGACGGCACTTTGAACAGTGGACGTTACATTTCAGATGTGTTATGACCCGTGGCTCTACCCTTCATTCGATCCCTGCGAAACCCTACATTTCAGCAGGACAATGCACGACGGCATGTTGCAGGTCCTGTACGGGCCTTTCTGGATACAGAAAATGTTCGACTGCTGCCATGGCTAGCAGATTCTCGAGATCTCTCACCAATTGAAAACGTCTGGTCAATGGTGGCCGAGCAACTGGCTCGTCACAATACGCCACTCACTACTATTGATGAACTCTGCTGTCGTGTTGAAGCTGCATGGGCAGCTGTTCCTGTACACGCCAACCAAGCTCTGTTTGACTCAATGCCCAGGCGTATCAAGGCCGTTATTACCGCCAGAGGTGGTTGTTCTGGGTACTGATTTCTCAGGATCTATGCACCCAAATTGTGTGAAAATGTAATCACATGTCAGTTCTAGTGTAACATATTTGTCCAATGAATACCCGTTTATCAACTGCATTTCTTCTTGATGTAGTATACATTACATGATTGAAAAGACTTATTTGTACCTTTATTTATCGATCTTTGACTTGGCCTTTCCAGGCCAGTTCCTCGTCCTTGAAACCTATGTCGGCGGACCGAAGTGTCCAGATTCAAAGCAGTTCTTACCCGATTGCAGGTACAAGAGATTTTGGAACTCGAGACAGGCACACATTTTCAGGGAAACGTTATGCGTTTGGTCGTTTACTTGTCGACAGTTACAATATTTGTGGTGATAATAAACTATAGCAAACAAAGAAATAACACTGGAAGTTTAATAAAAGTTCATGCAAATACACGTTATTTTTTCAAATGTAATATGTAGGTATAATCTGATTAGTGTGGAAAAAAATGGAAATTAAAAAAAAAGAAATGAGATGGACTCGATCCATCGATCCACCTGCTACGAATCTTGAACTGCCGCCACCTCTTGCTCAGAGTTGCAACACACCGATAGATCGTTGAGGCGTAAAAATACACTTGCCGTTTTCTCGAAACCGCCTAAGTAGTAGGCTTTACTACTTGCACATAGTCCTCGTAGTATACTAAGAGTGTACAAAGTATGAAGTAAATCCGTGATCCTAACATCGTGGCCTCCCGTAACCAGCGTTGGTTACTAGAATCCGTATCTATCTTCTGGACACCGCGTCTTGTATACTGTTTACTTGGTGTGATTCAATCATCACATTGTGGACACGGAGTTCTCTGTTAGTGCGCCCTTTTGCGGCGACAGTCTCAGGTCTCCCCGGCGGACCTGCTGCGCAGATAGTTGTTTCCCGGTCCGCCCCTCTCACACGGAGCCTCCAGCATGTCAACAGAGGGAGCGCACCACCGCCCCCCAGGGCGGCCGTGTTTGCAGTGGCGGATGGACTGCGCAGCGTCCTCTGACGTCCAAGGGCTTCCCTCAATCCCCGGCGCTGCGCCGCTTCCAGGCAGGCAGACGTCACGCCGCACCTCGGAAGACAAACATGGCGTCGCTGCTCCCTATGAGGATGAGCGGGGCATAGAGCGACGAAGTTCAAGCGAGCGAAGGAGGGCGGTTGTGTTGTACAACGTTGGGACAAAGATGCCCTACAGACTGCTACCAGTATTGCTATCAATGTTACACAGCCATTTTAATCCTTTAAGTGACCAAAGGTTTTATCCACCATAATGGTGAAATACATGTCGGTCAGTAATCTTTGGGAATATCAGCAAATAAATTTGTTTAATTTATTATGTACTAATTGAGTTCCCAGTGTTATCCGAGTATGCATTTAGTCCAATCTTCGGGCAGCGCCTTGCCAAGGTCCATGCGGTTGACACCGTCGAAGATTCGAGTCCTCCCTCGGCATGGGTGTGAGTGTTGTCCTCAGCCTAAGTTAGTTGAAGTTAGAGAAAGTGGTGTGTAAGCGTAGGGACTGATGACCTCAGCAGTTTGGTCCCATAGGAACTTACCATAAAATTCTAAAGTTTCAGTCTTCTATTAGTTCATCTCCCTCGTCCTGTCTGTCCATCTCTTAAGGGGGTTAGGACGTTAAAAATTTAAAAATAAAAGTCGATTTTTCAAAAAAGATAGCTATTTTGTAGCCCATATCTTCCTGAATAGTTTGATGTATAAAACATATATTTGAGAGATTGTAAGGCACGTTATTTGGTCTTAAGTGTACCAAGATGCAGCGCTACAGGCCTTTGCACAGCATTCTTCTGTCATACGTAAATGAAGAATATCATCACAGGAATTCTCTACCTACTGCTGTAATGGAAGCGGTCAAACCTACATTCAGGGACCTTGCAAATGAAAACTTATAGAAGAAATGTCTTCAAGGTGGCACCCAAACCACTGTGTATTGGAAAGGTTGCCAAAAACTATTTTTGTGGGAATAAATGCACTTGCTATTGGTTTTTATGATGCAATTTCAGGTTTTAATGATGGTGTGCAAAGTAGGAAATACGTTTTAGAAAAAATGTGAATTAACCCTGGAGCGAACTGCATCAAAGCTTTCTATGCGAAAGACAGAGAGCGTGTAGTGAAAGCAGATAAATAGTTTCTGGATGTGGGCAGTTCTAAAAGACTCCCAAATATAAGCAGAAACTTCAACAGCTACTTTCCGCAAAACACAATTTTCTGTACTTAGGTACATGTAACATCCAAAATAAATATCTTATTACTTTCAAACTTACTGTGCGTATTAAACACAAAGTCCTTAATGAAAAATCTATTAAAGCTGTGATAAAAATTGACGTAATTAACTATAAAATTTGAGGTTTTTCCAAACATGAAGTTTAAAATGTAACAGCACATTCATTTTTTCACAAATAAAATAAATTCAGAGTTTCATACATCTGTAAGTATGGTTTGTATGCTGTGCAAAATTCATTGAAGAATCTCTCTTACTAATGAAGAAAAGTGCACTTATAGCAATAAATTCAGCCAATAGTAAGTGAAAAAATGATCAAATTTCATATGTAAAAAAGTTTATTTTACTGTTTTTTTTGTTCCTGGTCATGCTGAAAAAGTATTATGAATTTATTTGTAAAAGTATATACAATGAAATTAAAAAGTCCTGTGGTGCCCCCCTGCTCCAAGTTCACCCGTTTGACGCCCTACCCACCCTTAACACCTTCTCTCCCCACGTCATCACCCCCCTCCCCACCTCCACTTACCCCAAAAGTTTGTGGGCTGCTTCTTACCCCGCATTATTTCCTTCCATATTGTAAGTATTGTTATTGTTGTGTCTTCAGTACAAAGACTGGTCTAATGCAGCTTTGCGTGCTACTCTATCCTATGCAAGCCTGCCTCTACGATTTTTACCCTCCACGCTTCCCTCCAATACTAAACTGGTGATCCCTTGATGTCTCAGAACGTGTCCTACCATCCGATCCTTTCATCTAGTCAAGGTGTGCTACAAATTCCTCTTCTCCCCAATTATATTCAGTACCTCCTCATTAGTTACGTTATCTACCCATCGGCATTCTTCTGTAGCACAACATTTCGAAAGCTTCTATTCTCTTCTTGTCTAAACCATTTGTCGTCCATGTTTCACGTCCATACATGACTAACTCCATACAAATACTTTCAGAAAAGACTTTTGACACTTAAATCTACACTCGATGTTAAAAAATTTCTCTTTTTCAGAAACGCTTTCTTTGCCATCACCAGTGTACATTTTATATCCTCTCTACTTCGACCATCATCATAACTGACAATAGTAAGTACTATGTGTATAAAATTTGATTGAAATTGATCCAGGCGGTTAGGAAGCGTTTTTTACCCACGGCTTTGACCGTGTACGTACGTCTCACATATATTTCACGAACATTTAACGTATTCCACACGTATCACCTGTATCTCTAGTAAATTTCACCCTGCAGTTTTGTTTTCACGCAGATCAATGTTTATGACATAATTTTCCTGAACTATGTATCGTAGAGTAATATAGTTTTATAGGTACATTCAGCGGCATATGTGGATATTGCCTGCGAAATGTGTTGCGAATAGTGTCAGTAGCAGAGAAAATATAAATTTAAACGTCATGCATGTTACGGCAGTTTTCCACGCATTTCAGTATTTATTACGTCATATTTGCTGAATTGTGTGTTTCACGGTGATATAATCTTGTCTGTACACCTATCGGCATATATGGATACTGCATGAACAACCTGTTGCGGGTAGGATTAGTAGGAAAGAAGTAATAAATTTCAGTGTCGTGCATGATGCGGCAGTCTGTCATGCACCTCATTGTTTATGACGTCATATTTCCTTAACTATCTGTAGTACGTTGACGTAATTCTGCAGGTACGTTCAGTGATATATGTGAATACCGTCTGCACAGTGTGTCGTGATTACAGTTAGTAGTGAAGAAGTAATAAACTAAAACGTACTACATGAACAGCGTAAATGCAGTAACCGATAAACTTTGTTCCTTTTTTTTGTGGCGTGTGTCAGCGAGAGAGAGTTTCGTAATGGTGCTTTCATTCCCAAAAACTGGATGAATAAGACCTGGGTAGTCGCACGTCGTGGGATATACCTTTTCTTTCACCACCTCACCCTCCATTCTTACCATCACAGCGATTCTTTCCAGACATTAAGTGATATATGTACCAAATTTGACTGAAATAGGTACAGTGGCTGAGGAGGAGATGTGGTGCATAGATACGTACCTCCATTTTAACAGCATGTGTCGATTTCTAAGAGTACCATGCGTTATGGGCTGGCAAATATTCATACCAATAAATCAGGTTCAAAGCGATTATACGCTGCAATGCCACTTGGTTACTACCTTTATATATACCAGTGTTACCTAAAAGGTTAAAATAACCCGTCGCTGGAGACATTTTGATTTATAAGCGTATGAGGTGCATCTTGCCACTGTGTTCTGCGTCACAAGGAGCACAAATAGTCGCTAAATATGATAGGCCCCATGACAGAAGGTATGGAGGAATATGATTTAGGATAGTAGCTACAGTGACAGTCGCTTTTTCACGACTTGTGTATTTTCATGTGATCCCTGTGCACTGGCTGATCCGTTCTCTTCACGGCATACGTACATAATAAATCCAATTACTCTGTGGGTATCGATTCACCGCTAGCGTGTCCACTAAATCAATGCCAAGACACTTCAAGACGTAGTAACTTCATTAACGTCTTCGTGAGTTGATAAAATCAAAGGCTAGATTACCACAACGTCTTACAAGATCGAGTCCCGGTAAGATAAAATGAATACCAAAACGTCATAGACGCCCCCAGTACCCGACAGAGAGAGAGAGAGAGAGAGAGAGAATAACGAACATAATTAAGTACAACGTTCCAGACATCGCCAGCTGCTGCTGCTGCAAGGAATGAAAGAATACTGTACGTCTGTGAGCAGAGTGAGTATGTATTACCCATTTCCCTCTGGCTCTTTGGCATCTCCCTCAGGTCATCCCGCATCTCCTCTCGCCGACGAAGGTCACCCTCCATCTCCTCCACCAACTGTGGCATTCCGTCCTCGCCTGAACTGCCGAAGAGCCATGTGTTCATCTCACAGATACTATTGTCCTCGTGAGCTGACAAAATCGAACGCCAGATTTACACAACGTCTTACAAGACCGAGCTGCGGTAAGATGAAATGGGTACCAAAACATCACAGACAATAGAATATCTTACGAAACGTTCTGGCGAATCAGTGTGACCGGGCTGTAACAGCGAGTTATCTTGGCGACATTCAATACATCATTCGTTAGTAACTTGCGTCTTCTCATCGATGCGTAAGCGTCATCAATGGAGAGCGAGAGAGAGTAAGGGAAGAACACTAAGGTTTAACGTCCCGTGGCCATCGAGGTCATTAGAGGTGGAGCACAAGCTCGTATTGTTTCAAGCATCGAGAGGTAAATTTGCAGTGCCCTTTCAAAGGAACCAAGCCGGTATTTTCTTAGAGCGGTTTAGAGAAATCACAGGGAAAGGAAATCATGATGGCCAGACCCAGATTTGAACCGTCATTCTCCCGAATGCGAGTCTATTGTGCTAACCACTGCGCCACTGTGTGAGAATGAAGGTCACTTCGACGGTTAGGTTCGAGACGATACGGATTTACTTTGCTTATAAACTTCCTGCAAACAGTAAAGGAACTCAAGGAGATATTTGGAAAGCCAATTAAATTTCAGGAAAAAGAGATCAGGACTTGAAGGTTAGCCGTTGACACTGTAGTTCATTCAGAGGTAGCGAGGACTTGGAAGAGCAGTTGAACGGATGGACAGAGTTTTGAGAAGATGGTATTGATGAACAAAACAAAGGTAATCGAATGTAGTTGAATTAAACAAGGCGATGGTGATGGAATTGGGCTACGAAATTAGATACTAAAAATAGTCCATGAGTTTTGTTATTCGCGCTGCAAAAATCTGACGATGGCCAAAGTGGAGAGTATATACAAGAGTCAGTCAAAATAATGTGACCGCCGCCTACGTTCTACGTTAGTGTGCTCTGTGGCTGAAGTATACCGTGCATGAAAAAATGATGCCGAAGCACCTTTAGTGCATCACTGGCCATAGATGACAGGGGTGAACGATGGCTGCGGAGGTGTGTACGGGTGAATAGACGCGGAACTGTTGAGCAACTGACCACCCAGAGGTACCAAGGGGCTACCAGCAGTGTCTCCAGAATGACCTTTTAGCGAACGTTGGCGCGTATGGGCCTCCGCAGCAGACGCCTGGTTCATGCACTCATGCTGATTGCTCTTCATCAGCGACGAAGGCAGGAATTTTCACTGCAGCTGGACGTCCATTGAGTGGTGACAGGTGGCCATTTCAAAAGAAAAAAAAGAAAGAAAAGAAAAAGGTTCAAATGGCTCTGAGCACTATGTGACTTAACATCTGAGGTCATCAGTTCCCTAAGTCCCCTAGAACCCAGAACTACTTAAACCTAACTAACCTAAAGACGTCACACACATCCATGCCCGAGGCAGGATTCGAAACTGCGACCGTAGCAGTCGCGCGGCTTCGGACTGAAGCGCCTAGAACCGCTCGGCCACAACGGCTGGCGCCATTTCAAAAGAATCGCTATTTACGCTCCATCAGATACATGGCTGTTGGTGTATACGGCGTGAAACGTATGAAATCAATCACCCAGCAGACAGAAATTGGGCATTATAGTCTGTGGAATATTTTCGTGGCATTCCCTGGGTGATCTCGTCATTCAGCAAGGCACAAAGGGTCAACGAAATTTGCATATATCCTTAGAGACCATGCCCAACCCTACATGCAGTCTGTTTTTCCTTCCTCGGCACGATGTCATCTACCATAAAGGACAATGCAAAGTTTCATTCAGCTCACAGAGTATGTGGGTTGTTGGAAGAGGACCAAAGTGAGTTTACCGTATTCCCCTGATCACCAAACTCCCCGCATTTAAACCCCATCGAGAATATGTGGGACCACCTCGATCGGGCTGTTCGCGCGTGGATCCTCAGTAGAGATGGCCGCTGTGGCCGAGCGTTTCTAGGCGCTTCAGTCTGGAACCGTGCTGCTGCTACGGTCGCAGGTTCGAATCCCGCCTCTAGCATGGGTGTGTGTGATGTCCTTAGGTTAGTTAGGTTCAAGTAGTTCTAAGTCTAGGGGACTGATGACCTCAGATGTTAAGTGCCATAGTGCTTAGAGCCATTTGAATCCTCAATCGAGAAACCCAGGACAGCTGAACATGGCAGTGGAGTCGGCACGGACCCAAATCGCTGTCGGTACCTTCTAGAACGTCACTGACTCTCTTCCTGCACGTTTCGAGCCGAAAAGGTTGTTATTCAGGCTTTTCACACATTAATGTGATTGGACAGTACTAAAGGCAGATTTGCTGTAGCCAGAAAAGCATTTCTGAAAAAGAGGATACATAGATAGATATTCAGCGATCAAAGGCCCTGAAGACCATGCGCTGCTTCCACAAACTGCCTCCATTCCTTCCTGTTTTGTGTCCGGTACCTCTAGGGTGTCTTCAATTCCCTGGGCTGCTAGGTCCTTCCCCAGGTCGTCCATCCAGCGCTGCCTTTGTCGTCCAATGGGGCGTTTGGTGTTTGGTTTCCCCGCTAGTGCCATCTTCGCCTGTCTTCCATCTGGCATACGGGCTACATGGCCCACCCATTGTATTCTTTTGCTCTTTATCTTCTGTAGAGCAGTTGGTTGTTGCATCAGAAGGTAGATTTCCTCGTTTTTTCTCCTCCTCCATTCTCCATTCTGAACAAGAGGACTTTACTGATATCTAATACAAGTTTAAATGTTATGAAGCCGGCCGGAGTGGCCGAGCGGTTCTAGTCGCTTCAGTCTGGAACCAGGTGACCGCTACGGTCTCAGGTTCGAATCCTGCCTCGGGCATGGATGTGTGTGTCGTTCTTAGGTTAGTTAGGTTTAAGTAGTTCTAAGTTCTAGGGGACTGATAACCTCAGATGTTAAGTCGGACTCTGCTAGCTTTGTTGTTAGCTGCATTAATCATAAATCTAAATAACAATGGTGCCCATATTCAGAGCTTTCCATACTAACGTCTGTCGTCCGCACCTGTTCAAGACGTTCTGAAGAATTACAACTTTTGTGGTCGTTCTAATTTTGTAAGTAGCCACTCACATACAACTCTTTGAAATGTTCAACAGTTTGATAGCAGTTTCACTCTTTTGTTGTGATTGTGGTAAGGTCCTATGGGACCAAACTGCTAAGGTCATCAGTGCCTAGGCTTACACACTACTTAATCTAACTTAAACTAACTTACGCTAAGGACAACACACACACCCATGCCCGAAGGAGGACACGGACCTCCGACGGGGGGAGCGGCCCGATCCGTGACAAGGCGCCAAGACAGCGCGGTTATCCCGTGCGGCATTATTTTGTAACGACCCAATGAGCGGAGTTACTAGTTCCTTCCAAACATACACTATCGTTATTTTTAATTCCCCAAATAGGTCTGTTCAACATATTTTTTAGAGCTCCATACATCAATCGATAAAAACGAAACACTTATAGAATCACTTTGCTATCTGTCTGTCTATCTGTCCGACTGTTCAGAACCCTCTTTCTCGGGAATGGGTAGACATACTAAGTTGAAATTTACGTCACATATTAAGGTCTGCCATCCCTTGGTGATGTAAAGAAATGAAGCTTTTAAGTCAATGCAATCAAAAGATACGATCGTTTATATCACATATTTTGATATTCGCAAACTCACTCATTAAAACGTATAGGGTACTTCCTCTTGACGTATAAAAATAAGAATTGGGAAGAAGAAAAGTTTCACGCTACACGTAAAGGAAATTAATTGGAAAATTGGTAATTTGTAATTATATCAGACGAAAAAGTATTTCTTTTGTCATTTGTTATCCGATTTCAAACTTGAAATTAAAACATTGTAGAAGGTATTGCAATCCCTGGGACCGATATCTTCCCAGTAACAATGCCGATAAGAGGCAAAAATGGTCGACTTCACTGATTCCCGGAACGGATGAAGTGTCTTAGAGCCACTTTTTCACCTTAACATCTTGTTTCCCTTAACGATGAAGTCGAATGCTGTGGAATGCCTCAACCTCAAACAGCAGAGACTGTGTTGATAGTGGCCAGGATCAAGCCTGTCACTTCTCGATGGTTTGGCCACAAGGAGCGACAACCTCATCATCTTAGTGGTTACATTACCAGGCGTTTTCGAAAAACATCTGATTTATTAAAAATATCTAATACTGCAAATCTCTGAGTAGTTCCTCATGATCTCTTACACTCTTCAGCCTCTCACTGTGCACTTGACACTCACATCGCATAAAAAGCTACCAGAGTATTCCAACAGAACATCGTCATGCTAATGCTCCCATTCTCTAAACACGTAGTTCTGTCTGCAGCAAGAGCGCCAATAATCGTGCAGATTATCATTTTGTACACTGCGGAAAGACAGTTTAGTAAGCTGAGAGTTAATCTCTTTGTTAAATGAATGCTGCAATCATTCGTTTTGATCAGTTTTTAGGCATTTGCAAGAGTATGGCAAATGGCTCTGAGCACTATGGGACTCAACTGCTGTGGTCATAAGTGCCCTAGAACTTAGAACTACTTAAACCTAACTAACCTAAGGACAGCACACAACACCCAGCCATCACGAGGCAGAGAAAATCCCTGACCCCGCCGGGAATCGAACCCGGGAACCCGGGCGTGGGAAGCGAGAACGCTACCGCACGACCACGAGATGCGGGCGCAAGAGTATGTGTGAGCGAAAAATTCTTAATGTTGTTTACATTTTGCTGCTTAAGAATTTACCACAGGAGGGGCTGGTTGGTTTGTGTGTGTGTGTGTGTGTGTGTGTGTGTGTGTGTGTGTGTGTGTCTGCTGGCGGGTATGGGGTATGAAACAGAGAAAGTATTATTTATGTATGTTCATGAATGCACGCACATGTATCTGTGCATATAATTCAGAAAGTTAGCACCTGTAGTAAATTTGCGATCAGTATCTGGCTCGATAAACAGAAAAAAAACCACGAGAGCGCAATTACATTTGAAAAAGTGTTTAGTTATAAAGCAGTAGTAAATTATCACATTACTTTTTTACGCCTATTTATTGCCACTGAGTACGCTGCTTGATTTTCAATATTTCACGGTTGCTTGTGCTTGCAAACTCTCTAAATTAATTAACGCCAATTCATTACGTATTTGCACCGCTCAGCATTGGGATCAAAGTAGAAATAGCCCGTCACGCTCTGACATGCGTTTGACGTGCAGTTGAACAATTCCTGCTGCCCGAGTAATTGATGAAGCGTTAATTTGTTGTTTCAGGTTTGGGGTACTGCTTATTACAAATCAGTTATGATCGAGTTCATGACAGGGCACGGTCGATTTGTTTCCCCATCCTTCCTTAATACGAGATGTGCTTCGTCTCTAATGGCTTTGTTGTCGACTGGACGTGAAACACTCATCTTCTTCTCCTTACACATATTTATCGTTATCTGTATATATTTAACCCCATACATTTAATGTAAAATATTTTTTCAATTTAACACAACAGTAATTTACGCTTCCTTTCCCAAAAATGCCGTATATTTGTATCACTGTATCGCATCATCTTTGATACGCACGTACTGGGTAAACCGTATTTGTTTTCGTTTGTTATGAATCAAAATATGTGGTACACGCTTAAAACTCTTTTTGTGACCAGAAGAAAGTGCTTCACAATGCGCATAAACGTTTGTGATTGTGAAAATACGAACTTCTTTGAGAATATCTTTCGTTGGAAGAAAATTGCAGAAAGAATTGCATCAGATGGACATTTCAAATATGTTGAATTCTAACACAAATCTTTAGCACAACCATTTTTGTTAGATGTTTGTAGTTGTGAATTACTGTTTACCCTAGGACAACACACAGCAAACGAATGTATCATTTGTTTTGATGAAATTCTGAAAGCCATCTGATAATAAATTGTGAAAAATGCGAAAATGTGACGGTACTTTTTGAATAAAGTAACCTAAAACCAGTTTGTGGCTGCTTGCTGTACACCATCAAAAATTTTTCATATGACGGTCATGGTCTGCAGCCATGCCTTTATTGAACAAAATTGCAGAATATACTCGTATCAATATCGTGACTATAATTCGAAAACCTTAAAGTGATAACCGAAGATGATGCTGCCAGTATGCCACAAATGGCTCTATGTTTCGTCAAGAACTATCGCGAGAATCTTTGTAATAGTTTTGACAGTGAATTGACATGAATTAAATTTTTATTGTGCTGTTAATTTGGTTTTCACTACGTTTTTGAAGTCCTAGAGATCTTTGTGCTTCGCGCAGTTCAAGTTTTACGGCAATGTTGCCGAATGTAGGACTGGTAGTTTGGAAGAGGACGTATAATGGAACACGCTTAGCTGCATCATCAGCTTTTAAGGCTGCCAGTGATGTTTGGCATAGTGTACACAATCGATAATAAATTGATGAACTGAGCGAAGACTAAATCAATCAAGTTAGTCGACAGACATTATACCAGGGGCGTTCATTAAGTACCGCAACACATTTTCCTCAAAGCAGGATTCCAACACACCATACTATTCCTTTCTCTGTTGGCCGGCCGTTGTGACCGACCGGTTCTAGGCGCTTCAGTCTGGAACCGCGCGACTGCTACGGTCGCAGGTTCGAATCCTGCCTCGGGCCTCGGGCTTAGGTTAGTTAGGTTCAAGTAGTTCTAAGTTCTAGGGGACTAATGATCTCAGATGTTAAGTTCCATAGTGCTCAGAGCCATTTGAACCTCTCTCTGTTGAGAGAATTACTCCTTCAGAGTCCCAGGAGACAGTCGCTATAATTTTATCAGCTGAGGTTGCGGGTTTGAAAGTTTTTTTTCGGAGGATAGGTGGTATGGACTGCCGGTTTCGTTTCCGTTTCGAAGTGGTGAACTCATGTTTCAGCGCCTGTGAGGCTGTTCGACAAAAAATTGTCAGAATCAGCCTCGTAACGCGCAAGCAATTCCGCACAGAAGGCCCTTTGTTGCTCTTCATAGTCTTCTGTTATTCGGCGAGGAACAAAGCAGGCACACACCTTTGAGTACGGTACCCCAACTGGTGAACGAGTGTGTCAGCACTACCAACATAGACGTCCAGTTGGGCACCGACGTGCTTGATTGTCACCCGTTGATGATCTCGAATAAGAGTGTCCGCACGTTCCCACACTGCAGGAGTCACAGCTTCGTGCAGCCGGCCGGCACGTGATAGATCGAACATGTTTCCTGGAAACTTCCTGGCAGATTAAAACTGTGTGCCGGACCGAGACTCGAACTTGGGACCTTTGCCTTTCGCGGGCAGCTGCTCTAGAGCTAAGCCATTTCTCTGCAATATCCTTTCTTTCAGGAGTGCTAGTTCTGGAAGGTTCGCAGGAGAGTTTCTGTAAAGTTTGGAAGGTAGGAGTCGAGGTACTGGCAGAAGTAAAGCTGTGAAGATTGCGCGTGAGTCGTGCTTGGGTAGCTCAGTTGGTAGAGCACTTGCCCGCGAAAGGCAAAATTCCCGAGTTCGAGTCTCGGTCCGGCACACAGTTTTAAAATGCCAGGAAGTTTCGTATCAGCGCACACTCCGCTGCAGAGTGAAAATCTCATTATGGAATGTTTCCTTGAACTTGTTACGATGACTACAGCTGTCTCATCCAACGAGTCAACGTGCTTTTGTTCAAACGGTTCAAATGGCTCAGAGCACTATGGGCCTTAACTTCTGAGGTCATCAGTCCCCTAGAACTTAGGACTACTTAAACCTAACTAACCTAAGGACATCACACACATCCATGCCCGAGGCAGGATTCGAACCTGCGACCATAGAAGTCGCGCGGTTCCAGACTGTAGCACCTAGAAACACTCGGCCAACCCGACCGGCCGCACTTTTGTACACTGCCATGTCTCCTAGATATGAATATCTACGATGCTCTAGTTTTCTTCAAAAGAAACTCAGTGACAGCTCTCTGCTTGGAACACGTCTCCGTTACAGACTCCATTCTGAAGGGTACGTATAGCGCCACGACCTATTGGAAATTCACGAAACTATAGGAAGTGCAGTGGGGATATTTCATGATGTCCCACAACAAATTCCGCGTTTTTCAACAGAAATTACTTGAGAAAAAAAAGTGGTACATTACTTGTTGAACGTCATTCGTTAATGAAAATCTTATTTACTATTCAACTTGTTATCTTATTAACCGCATCACCACTTCATTGTCAAAGATGACTTTTTACTGGATGACCGTGAATCAGTCTTGATGAGCAACACCTTTTGCATTTTTATGAAGATAGTAACTGTTCTCGAAAGAACAGATACCACTGATGACCACGCAGCTTCTCTAGAATAAATGATAATTAATTGAAACTGTCATCAGTGGTATCCGCTCTTTCGAGAACAGTTACTATCTTCATATATATAGTTGAACGCTGCCCAGCCATTGACCTTCGTCTGTGTGATTGCGCAAAGGTTGCCCAAACTCTTACGGGAATCGTCACCTTAGTGTGCGCGAATAATGAGTGGATGGGCAAATATCTACGTATGTAGATTGTGGACAGTTGGGAATGTGGGTCTCACGGGAAGCGTGCAAGGGATAAGTCCCTGCAGTCACGCTATTCATCTGTGTCCTTTGTGGAAGACTGTATATGATTCCTCATTCTTTGAATGCTGTAATTTATGACTGCAATTATCTGTCACCTTATTTATGTAATTTCATTGTAGCCATTTTTGTTACTGTTTTTGTTTAATAACAAGAAAGATGGACAGAGGGTCTACCATGTACGCATAAGAAGATCCCGGGTTCGAGTACCGGTCAGGGCACGCATGTTCAGCTGTTCCCATCGAGGTATATGAACAACACCTGTCGTCAGCTGAGGGTTTCAATTAATTATCATTTTTGCAGTTGTGTTTACAAATATTATAGCTTCTTTGACGACGGTTGTCAGTTAAATCCTGAAGATGGCCTTGTAAGCCGTAAACCGGTTAACCTCAATAAATTAATAGTGTTGAACATAAGCAGCATCGAGTATTTCCATTTATAATTATCTTGGTCTACCAAGAAGCTACGGAAGAATCAGTTAACTGGATCCGTTATTACTCCAAGGCGAAAAGAATGTTGGTGCACTGGAGAGGATCATTGTAAAATAGCTTTTGTTTTGTACCACTGTTCTCAAACTCTCGTTATCTCATTTCGACAGAGAAATATAGCTCATCAGCAATTTTGGTTGTTTGCGACCAACGAGTTCCATAAGTTCTCTATCACAAGTTTTCTGCATAGCTTTTCTCCGTAGCTTTGCAGCTTTCCATAATATCTGCACATGAGCTACAAGGCAGCACTGTCATTCCTACAACATCTTTCGTTTGAAATATTGTTTTCATCAGCTTAATTTTCCATTTTCTTCGCAGTGTACAAGTTTTATTTTTGGTTAGTTATTTCATTAAATTCAGTGACAAGTCTGCAAGAAACTCGTTGTTGGTGTACGTCAATATGATTTTCGCAATCTGCAGAGCTGGCCTCTCCTTACGGTTCTCGCACGCAGAAAAGAAATCTGGAGAGCCACGGGTGAAACGCTCTGAAAACTTAACCTCCTTCGTTACGAAGTTTTTTCGCCGCTAACTCGGTACTTTGAAAGCCACGAAACTTCCTTTCTTACGTTCGCGAGCCACGCCGCGGTGTGGGCAGTTCTGGGACCTGTCTTGGCCGGAAGACTATTATGGCTTTCAGTTCTTCGTTAGCCTTGGAACTGAGACGTTTAGTAACTTTTTCAGAAGCTTTATTAGAGGCTTATCGTGGTTCTTTCCTGTTTTAAGTAAACGCACTCGAGGAAATAACAAAAAAAGATAACGGCGAGATAAAGCACTTGTGAACTCGATAAAGACGGAGCAGATTGGACCTCGCTGGATATTAAACTCTCCATGACGCGTCGGCATATGAGATGCTAGCTCACTCGCGGGTACTCAAATACAGGCACACACGCAAGCAATCGTGCATGCGCACGCACACGGCCGTCCGCACACGGAGACACACACACAAACAAGTGCTCTCTCTCTGTCTCTCTCTCTCTCTCTCTCTCTCTCTCTCTCTCTCTCTCTCTCCTTCTCTCCGTTTTCCTAGCTTAGTGGGTGTGTTCAAGCTTTCACGCCCATGATTTTGACACAAACTGTTACCTAAAATGGTTCAATGGTTCAATGGCTCTGAGCACTATGGGACTTAACATCTGAGGTCATCAGTCCCCTAGAACTTAGAACTACTTAAACATAACTAAGAACATCATACACATCCATGCCCGAGGCAGGATTCGAGCTTATGACCGTAGCAGTCGCTCGGTTCATGACTGAAGCGCCTAGAACCGCTCGGCCACGGCGGCCGGCAAACTGTTTACCAATTTTAATCGTTCATATGCAGTGATCTGCATAAGATAACAAAGCCTTAGGTGTAATTGATATTCTGAAGAGGGAACAGCTTAGAAATAAGAAACTCGATGAAATTACATCCGTAATGACAATGGTCTGCTGGGAGCTAGAGCCACGTGTACAGTCAACGTCAAGGTTACTGAGGGTGAACTACTAGTTGAGCGTGGAATGGTATGAGAGGAATTGGACTAACAGATTTTCAGAAAGAATCACCTGCGTACTTTCCAGAAATGAATTAAGGGCAACACCCGAAAGCTACAGGTGGCGGAGAAAAATATTGACACATGAAAGACGCAGTACATTCCCGTGTCTAATAAGATGTAGGAAAACTGTTGGCATTCAAAACAACTTCCAGGCACCTCAGGATGGATAAATACAGATTCTCTGTGGTTCCCAAGGAGATCTTACGACGGTTGCCCAGAAAGTAATGAACCGCACTTTTTTCCTCAGTCGAAGAAAATGCTACGGATGCGAAATGCTACGTATGTATTATTTGAAGTCTCCTGAGCGTGCGCGCCAAGTTCCCGCCACTTCCGATAGATAGCGTAGGCGCAGGACTGTTTCAAAATGGCGTCTCTGGGTGATGTGCTTTACAAGCAACGTGTCGTCATTGACTTTCTCACTGCAGAGAAATGAACTGTGGGAAATATTCACCAACGCTTGTGGAAAGTCTCTGGACCATCTGCTGTCGACAGAAGTACAGCTAGTCGCTGGGAAAGGAGGGTGAGTGAGTCCATCAGAAGGTGGTTCGGCTGAGTTCCTCGATTTACAGCGGTCGAGGAGACGATCCACGGCTGTCACACCTGACATGTTGCGGCGAGCTGACGTCATTCGCAAGGACAGACGCATTACGACTCGGCATTTGGCGCTGCATCTGTCAGTCAGCAAAGTAAGTTCACACAGTGAATCACTGGCTCCACCACCAGGACAAGGATTGGTATCGATTGGCCATAAGCGCCCTTGTTTCGCTCTGGAGGAAGACCAAGGAACAGGATGGAGATTTCGTGGAAAAATAGGGTGTGTAGATAAATCATCGTTCTTTCATGTGTGTAATTCTCAATATGTTCAATAAATAATTATTTAAGTAAAAAATGCGGTGCATTACTTTCTGGGAAACCCTCGTATACCACTCTTCCTGCAAAATAATGACAAGTTCAGGTAACGACCATGCATACGGATTGCGATGACGTACCCTTCTCTCCAAAGGTGACCACAAAGCTCAACAACATTGAGATCTGGTTACAGTGGTGGCCAGGGGAGATGCAACAATCTGTCCTCATGCTCACAAAACCAGTTCTGGGCGATGTGAGCTGTCCGAATAGGGGACGTGTTCTCTTGGAATACGACATCACCACTGGTAAACAAATATTGTACATGGGTTGTACATGATACATCAACTGGTCACATATTCGTTGGCAATGAAGCGGTCTTGCAGAGTGGCCATGGGGCCAGTGGAATACCACAATACGATTGCCAAAATTGTGGTGTCACCGCCAGACACCACACTTGCTAGGTGGTAGCTTTAAATCGGCCGCGGTCCATTAGTACATGTCTGACCCGCGTGTCGCCACTGTCAGGGATCGCAGACCGAGCGCCACCACAAGGCAGGTCTAGAGAGACTGACTAGCACTCGCCCCAGTTGTACGGACGACTTTGCTAGCGACTACACTGACGAAGCCTCGCTCCTTTGCCGAGCAGATAGTTAGAATAGCCTTCAGCTAAGTCCATGGCTACGACCTAGCAAGGCACCATTAGTAACATTGCATGTATCTAAAGAGTCTCACTTGTATCGCCACAATCTCCAGATGTACCAAAAGGATGGATTAAAGTTAAGTATTCCAGCAGCTACGTACTTTTCTTTATAGCATTCATTATGTATCCTGTTTCAGACCTCACGCCATCCAGCTTTAGCTTAGCGCGTGCCTTTCGGCTTCCTCTCATTGTGTCTAGGCTGTCTTGTCTAGACACAACAAAAATCATCACGTTGGCCATGTCACACTGTAGGGACATTAATTCGGCCACAAGTTGGAAATAGTGTGGAGCAAGACTCAGACTACTAAATTACTTTCTTCCAATGCTCCATAATCTAGATTTT
Source organism: Schistocerca americana (assembly GCF_021461395.2). Taxonomy (NCBI): domain Eukaryota; kingdom Metazoa; phylum Arthropoda; class Insecta; order Orthoptera; family Acrididae; genus Schistocerca; species Schistocerca americana. The sequence continues at coordinate 850,718,546 of NC_060121.1, forward strand.
GCGGCCTCCATACCACGTTTGCCTGTAATGGTCATTTTCATCTTTAATGGGAGGTGCTAGAATTCCAACTCATCCTTCAATTCCCAGTTTATAGAGTTCCCTTTGTGTTGTTTCAGTGCTGACAGTGTTTGCGAGTGCGACACTCAGCTCTGTAATGAGTTTTGCAACTGTCATCCCCTCATTTTTCATCTCCTGAATCCTTGTCTGTCGCGATTACTGTCACACCTACACTTCCGTCCGCGTTGTGTCTTAGCCAATAATGTCTTTCCACTATCCCTGTATGCAGGAGAAGCCTTCGACACAGTGCCTGTTGAAACGCCAGAGACTTCCCTACCTTGGGTATGGAAGCAACTACCAACAGGGGCACCAACCAATTGCTGACATTGGAATACACTGAGCCCCGACATCATACACTCACAACTACACAGAACACTCTCATGACCGCGACTGACACTTGCAGTGTATTACAGACACTGCAGCGCTGCCGTTCGTATTTAAATACTACAGCGCAAACAGCACGCTTGACTGACATCTGCATTTATGTTCAAGCACGAGTTTCTCGCTGTGTTCTCATATTTTTGTCCAGCTCCTCCAAGTCATGATACTTATATGAGAATCTGAACCAAGCAACTTACAAACAACACACAATATCTGCGTCTTAACTACTCCATATTCTCACTGAGTCAGACTGTAGCAGGTTAGAATACTTATTTTAGGATTCTTAATTCTAGGTGGTTATTGAGCTTTACCTCACGTTTACCGTAACATACTTATAACTGTTTAATAGAATCATACTTCGACGACTCTTCGTACAAAATAACATGCTACGTCTTCCCATTCAAGAATTCCTCAGTCCAGTTACAAATTTCGCATGACTCCCCTGTAGGGAAGAAGCCTACTCACGCCGTAATAAATGCACATCAGTCTTTCCATTGTGTGCCAGCCAGTCCGCTGTAACTAGCTCTGACGTCATAAATGTTGCGCAATACTTTAAAAATCAAGTAAATAACCTAAAATGTTTCTATCATGTCAGGAGTAATACTAAATTAATGTGTGTTGAATATCAGTTCAATAACTTCAACCATTTTCGAAATTTGGACGTTTTTCTGTAAAAATCATTGGCCCAACAGAAAAGAGTTAGAGATTTAAAAATTTATACTTAGATTCCTTTTCAATAATAATTTAATAGAAACAGAACTTTGGATCTCACAAATTAAGATTTTAGTTGAAATTCATAATTTTCTGGTTTTTGTCTTAAAACTTAAGGAAGCAAGATAGATTAAGTAGGCTAATAAATAAGGCTAAGATGTTTGTATTTAAGTAGAATGGAGATCCGCTATAACCATAAAGATGTGAGAAGTTTCATTTGAATAACTATAAAACTTTAGCGATAGCGTATCTCCAAAGGGCAGGTTCAGAGCTCGTCTACTGCATATAGTGCAATTAAATTAATTCTCTCGCCCAAAATATTTTATTTAGCCACGTCAGACTTATATTATGATTACTTACCTGTGTGCTGAATGCACATTTAAATTGAGAGCTTCATCAGCCATCAGCAAAAGAAGCTATGATTTATTCGGTAACTTAATGTGGTGCATTACTAGCCCAGCGGCTAGTCGGGAGAGCCGATTTGATCAGGCGTTCCCTTAGCCGTCCGCACCGCGGCTTTATATATAAGAACGCTGCGCGAGGTAGCAAGGCCCCAGTTCTCTCCAGACGCTGAATAGCACGCCATCTGTGTCGGGAGTCGCGTCGCGTCGGTATCATTGCTAGAAACAGCCTCGGATGCCGTATTAAGTTACTCGGGATACGCGTAACCATGAAATCATTTTCGAGTGAAGTGTTAATTCTGGGATGACTTTAATTATCGATCTTCAGTTTGCGTATTGTCGTATTTTCACATGCCGCCACGGGACAAACATTCTACCATTATTTAGCGTGGCGTTTGATGAACCTAATCATCAAATTGTGGCGAGCATTCATTTAAACATTTGATTTGGACATTTAAAGTTGCATCAGCGCATTAGACTCTGAACTGCTCTGTTAGTTAGATTGTGTGGATTCTTTTGTTTTCATCTGTGACTTTCAGAATACATTACGTTTTTTCACTACCGTTTTTGATTATAAATCCCAGACAATCTCCTAATTCATCAGAGCTATAAGCTGTAACTATAAGTGTATTCTCAGATGAAGTGGGCACTAGGAATTCTAATTACAGGCTTCACGTTTTGATAATCACATCTACATCTACATCTATACTCCGCGAGCCACCTTACGGTGTGTGGCGGAGGGTACTTATTGTACCACTATCTGATCCCCCCTTCCCTGTTCCATTCACGAATTGTGCGTGGGAAGAACGACTGCTTGTAAGTCTCCGTATTTGCTCTAATTTCTCGGATCTTTTCGTTGTGATCATTACGCGAGATATATGTGGGCGGTAGTAATATGTTGCCCATCTCTTCCCGGAATGTGCTCTCTCGTAATTTCGATAATAAACCTCTCCGTATTGCGTAACGCCTTTCTTGAAGTGTCCGCCACTGGAGCTTGTTCAGCATCTCCGTAACGCTCTCGCGCTGACTAAATGTCCCCATGACGAATCGCGCTGCTTTTCGCTGGATCATGTCTATCTCTTCTATTAATCCAACCTGATAAGGGTCCCATACTGATGAGCAATACTCAAGAATCGGACGAACAAGCGTTTTGTAAGCTACTTCTTTCGTCGATGAGTCACATTTTCTTAGAATTCTTCCTATGAATCTCAACCTGGCGCCTGCTTTTCCCACTATTTGTTTTATGTGATCATTCCACTTCAGATCGCTCCGGATAGTAACTCCTAAGTATTTTACGGTCGTTACCGCTTCCAATGATTTACCACCTATGGCATAATCGTACTGGAATGGATTTCTGCCCCTATGTATGCGCATTATATTACATTTATCTACGTTTAGGGAAAGCTGCCAGCTGTCGCACCATGCATTAATCCTCTGCAGGTCCTCCTGGAGTACGTACGAGTCTTCTGATGTTGCTACTTTCTTGTAGACAACCGTGTCATCTGCAAATAGCCTCACGGAGCTACCGATGTTGTCAACTAAGTCATTTATGTATATTGTAAACAATAAAGGTCCTATCACGCTTCCCTGCGGTACTCCCGAAATTACCTCCACATCTGCAGATTTTGAACCGTTAAGAATGACATGTTGTGTTCTTTCTTCTAGGAAATCCTGAATCCAATCACAAACCTGGTCCGATATTCCGTAAGCTCGTATTTTTTTCACTAAACGTAAGTGCGGAACCGTATCAAATGCCTTCCTGAAGTCCAGGAATACGGCATCAATCTGCTCGCCAGTGTCTACGGCACTGTGAATTTCTTTGGCAAATAGGGCGAGCTGAGTTTCACATGATCTCTGTTTGCGGAATCCATGTTGGTTATGATGAAGGAGATTTGTATTATCTAAGAACGTCATAATACGAGAACACAAAACATGTTCCATTATTCTACAACAGATTGACGTAAGCGAAATAGGCCTATAATTATTCGCATCTGATTTATGACCCTTCTTGAAAATGGGAACGACCTGCGCTTTCTTCCAGTCGCTAGGTACTTTACGTTCTTCCAGCGATCTATGATAAATTGCTGATAGAAAGGGGGCAAGTTCTTTAGCATAATCACTGTAGAATCTTAAGGGTATCTCGTCTGGTCCGGATGCTTTTCCGCTACTAAGTGATAGCAGTTGTTTTTCAATTCCGATATCGTTTATTTCAATACTTTCCATTTTGGCGTCCGTGCGACGGCTGAAGTCAGGGACCGTGTTACGATTTTCCGCAGTGAAACAGTTTCGGAACACTGAATTCAGTATTTCTGCCTTTCTTCGGTCGTCCTCTGTTTCGGTGCCATCGTGGTCAACGAGTGACTGAATAGGGGATTTAGATCCGCTTACCGATTTTACATATGACCAAAACTTTTTAGGGTTCTTGTTTAGATTGTTTGCCAATGTTTTATGTTCGAATTCGTTGAATGCTTCTCTCATTGCTCTCTTTACGCTTCGTTCAGCTTTTCCTTATCAGCTATGATTCGACTACTCTTAAACCTATGATGAAGCTTTCTTTGTTTCCGTAGTACCTTTCGTACATGATTGCTATACCACGGTGGATCTTTCCCCTCGCTTTGGACCTTAGTCGGTACGAACTTATCTAAGGCGTACTGGACGATGTTTCTGAATTTTTTCCATTTTTGTTCCACATCCTCTTCCTCAGAAATGAACGTTTGATGGTGGTCACTCAGATATTCTGCGATTTGTGCCCTATCACTCTTGTTAAGCAAATATATTTTCCTTCCTTTCTTGGCATTTCTTATTACACTTGTAGTCATTGATGCAACCACTGACTTATGATCACTGATACCCTCTTCTACATTCACGGAGTCGAAAAGTTCCGGTCTATTTGTTGCTATGAGGTCTAAAACGTTAGCTTCACGAGTTGGTTCTCTAACTATCTGCTCGAAGTAATTCTCGGACAAGGCAGTCAGGATAATGTCACAAGAGTCTCTGTCCCTGGCTCCAGTTCTGATTGTGTGACTATCCCATTCTATACCTGGTAGATTGAAGTCTCCCCCTATTACAATAGTATGATCACGAAACTTCTTCACGACGTTCTGCAGGTTCTCTCTGAGGCGCTCAACTACTACGGTTGCTGATGCAGGTGGTCTATAGAAGCATCCGACTATCATATCTGACCCACCTTTAATACTTAACTTAACCCAGATTATTTCACATTCGCATTCGCTAATAACTTCACTGGATATTATTGAATTCTTTACTGCTATAAATACTCCTCCACCATTGGCGTTTATCCTATCCTTGCGGTATATATTCCATTCTGTGTCTAGGATTTCGTTACTGTTCACTTCCGGTTTTAACCAACTTTCCGTTCCTAATACTATATGCGCACTATTTCCTTCAATAAGAGATACTAATTCAGGAACCTTGCCCTGGATACTCCTGCAGTTTACCAATATTACGTTAACTTTTCCTGTTTTTGGTCTCTGAGGACGGACGTTCTTTATCAACGATGATAATGTCCTCTCTGGTAAGCCGTCAGGTATTTTATCGTTTCGCCCAAGGGGGGGTCCCTCTAACCTAAAAAACCCCCGTGTGCACGCCACACGTACTCTGCTACCCTAGTAGCTGCTTCCGGTGTGTAGTGCACGCCTGACCTGTCTAGGGGGGCCCTACAGTTCTCCGCCCAATAACGGAGGTTGCCAAAATTGTAGTTAGAGAGCCAGTGTTGAGAACGGCGAAAGACAGCATAAATAACATTCTACATAATAGGAACTGGTTTAACATTCTACAAACCTAACATTTATATAAACAACATAAAAAATTGACATAATTCCACCCGCCGCCCCACACCCCGCACGGACGTTATTTAGACAGCAACTGACTTAAATATTTTTCCGAAATCATGAAATTCCGAAAGGCATGGATCCAACGCATTCAAGCAGTATGCCTTGTTAAAAAAGAGCTGGTCGATCTCGGAGCAGGTACAATCCGTGTGTGTGTGCTCGCCTGTCACCGGGGGCTGTCAGTTTTACGATGAACCATGACGTATAAGAAAGGGAGGTATCCGCCCTTTTCCGGCTCCAATGTAAAATGAAAGTTCTTATGAATGAAATCCAGATGATCCAGGAGTTGATGAAATTTCTTCCTTCTATGAGATCACATTACAAAAGTGGTATCCACAAGTAACCTCCCCATTCGTAATCGGCTACTGGACTGCGATATAACTGAGCGTGATCGCAAATGCCTAGTGAAATTTTATAGTAAGGCTATCGTTCAAATGGTTCAAATGGCTCTGAGCACTATGGGACTTAACATCTGTGGTCATCAGTCCCCTAGAACTTAGAACTACTGAAACCTAACTAACCTAAGGACATCACACACATCCATGCCCGAGGCAGGATTCGAACCTGTGGCCGTAGCAGTCCCGCGGTTCCGGACTGAGCGCCTGAACCGCTAGACCACCGCGGCCGGCAAGGCTATCGTTACCAAAGGAAAATAACACCGGTTAGTCGGGGAAAGCGTACAACAGACCCCTCTGGAGGAAGAATCTATTCTAAACTTAAGCTAAATACTGATGATAATTTTGAAATAGGGGAATATAGTGCATCGCTACGAACCGCACAGAGGGGGAAACGGTGACATGTAATATTTACTACAAAAGTTACTGATACGATAGAGAAAATACTTATTAGCCATAAAGGACATAATTAAACGGTCACCTTCCCGCTAGGGCAATGAATTTTTGTGTGCGTAATGGACCTTACTACGTCGCAAACAGTTCTAATAAATTAATTAAGCTGCTTTACCGAGTTGCTAGGCGACGTAATCAACAAGGTGATACGTGTCTCACTTAAAACTGGACCTCGATATTTTGAATACACTTTCGGTACATTTTTTTGTCAAAATCAGCACTTGTCTCAAAATTAGTTTACCAATTTCTTGCATAAAGTCCAAAAGCATTTGCAACTATTGTACTCGATTTACTGGACAGCTCGATCACGCACTAGCGTGTAACGTGTTTCAAATCGAGCGCGCAGGTTTCAGTTTTCGCTAGGGGAGTAAACGACTCTTTTGTAATAACGTGATGTGTCTATCCCACGTAAAGATTAAATGAAACTGGATTTACTCTCCATTCGGGTCAAGATCACAAAATAAAACTCACCACATAGGTCAGAGAACTGTACACATGCACTTTTAGCACTATAAGTAAAAGCCTCACATAAATTCACACTCTTTATTTATACATAAAACATTCAAAACAACTTTATATTAAACAAATAAATCATGGCAAGTAATGACTAATTAAACATTAACGATTCTGAATAAACTTCAAGAACTTGTATTTCATAATCTATAAAATTTTATCGCCTGAGAGAAATTATTAGTATGCTAAAAAGGATTCAGATTACAGTTATCTCGTGTCTGGACGATGACGTCACGAATCGACACTTGCTTGGAATGAACGAAATACCTGTACTGAAAAATACTGTCCGTTGAGTAATTTACTGACTTTTATAACAAATTTGGTGCCCCTTGCATCGCTATATGGTAAGTGATGTTTCACAGGAAGTGACTGACTTTCGTTTCATGACATGAAAGATGGTTGGCTGATCCAACTGTGTTCGAATCTATTCGTTGCTCGTATATGGAGGTGCGTCTGCAATCAAACGATGAACGTTGTTCAGCAAACGCTCTATTTTGACTGGTTTGTGTCTGCTGCTGTACATGTACATCTACATCATACTCCGCAAGCCACCTAACGGTGTGTGGCGCAGGGTACTTTCGGTACCGCTATCTGATCACTCCAACCCTGTTCCACTCGCGGACAGTGCGTGGCAAGGATGATTATCTGTAAGCCTCTGTACTGGCTATAATTTCTCGAATTTTCTCCTCGTGGTCAATACGCGAGATTTATGTGGGGGGAAGTAGTATGTTGTCCGACTCCTCTTGGAAAGTGCTGTCCCGAAATTTCAGTAGTAAATCTCTCCGTGATGCACAGCGCCTCTCTTGCAACGTCTACCAGTGGGGTTTGTTTAGCATCTTCGTGACGCTCTCTCTCCAACCTAACAATCCCGTGACGAAACGCGCCGCTCTTTGTTGGATCTTCTCTATCAGTTCTATCTGATAGCGATCCCAGATAGATGAACAATGAACAATACTCAAGAATCGGCCGAATAAGCGCCTTATAAACCACTTCTTCCGTGCATGAGTTACATTTCCTTAAGATTCTTCCGATGAATCTGAGTCTGATGTCTGCTTTTCCCACTATCTGCTTTACATGGCCATTCCACTTAAGGTCACAGGTTCGAATCCTGCCTCGGGCATGGATGTGTGTGATGTCCTTAGGTTAGTTAGGTTTAAGTAGTTCTAAGTTCTAGGGGATGATGACCTAAGATGTTAAGTCCCATAGTGCTCAGAACCATTTGAACCATTTTAAGGTCGCTCTGGATAGTCACGCCTAGATATTTAACGGCAGACGCTGTCCCCAGCTGTTCTTCACCGATGATGTAGCTGTACAGTAGTGGATTTCTTTTCCTATGTATGCGCAATATGTTACATTTATTTACATTCAGGGTCAACTGCCAAAGCCTGCGCCAATCACCAGTTCTCTGCAGGTAGTTCTGCATATTCTTACTATCTTCTGGCGTTGCTGCTTTGGTAAAGACAACTGCGAATAGCCTTAAGGGCATCCGACGCTTTCTACTAGATCATTTATATATATTGTAAACAGCAACGGTCCTATCACACTTCCCTGTGGTACTTCCGATATTGCCTTTACATCTGTCGACTCATGAGTTATAGAGGATGATAGGAAGGATAATGGGTTTTCAAATTTTGATTTTGGCTGCTTTTGATAATTTCCTTTCTTTTAAACTACGGTGCTGTTGGAAGAGGCGTGCAGAACCTTTGTTACGTGGCTCAGTTATACTTAACAGAGAAGTACAACGTGTATCAACTTTGAGGCCGAAATATTGTACCGAGTGACACGAGACGAGGAAGCGATCGTCCTTCTGATAGTGAATTTGATAGTTTGCGATTAATTATAAAACAGTGTAGACCGCAAAGCCATCTTTATTACAAGGTGACCTATTTCGATCGTCGCATGACCATCTTCACACCTTCAGAAGTGTAATACGCAACTGGATATAAATTAGAGACATCCATAAAAATAACTTGAAATTATCTACAAAATTAAAAAAAACCCAGATACACTCATTGATGGGCAATGGCTGTACAGGGAACAGGAATCGCAGAATGACAATAGTCAGCTGCAGCAAAAATAATCGTTTGACATTTTCCACAATCAATTTTTATTTTCTCAGAGTAACACCAGTTCCGCCTCCGTAACTTAGTGGCCAGCGTGGCTGACTTCCATGTGGAAAACCCGAATTTGATTCCCGCTGCTGCCAGCTGTTTTTCCTTGTTGGGAGGACAGGTGTGTGTGGGGGGGGGGGGGGGGGGGCACCCAGCCTCGTGAGACCAAGTAAGGAGCCACTCGACTTATTAGTTGCGTTTCAAAGGTCAAGAAACGCGACAACGACCACGAGAGCTGTGTGCTGACCACACGCCGCAAGGTGGCTGGTTATGCCTTGTTGGCCTGACTGGGGCCAGAACACGGAGCTTCACTTTCTTTCACGCTATTTCATGATTTAGTTCAAAGGCGTCGCTATCTAATGTGAGTTACATTCCTGCCACTTTGATAAGGTGCTGTATCATCGGCGTCCAGCACTATATGTCGACCCTGCTCGCTAGACACGTTCTGTACAAGATGTATAAGAGGGTTATAAGTAAATTGCCTTGTGGTTCTCCAGCCTATATGTTACAACAAAATTCCACACGAACAGGCCATGAACGGTACCGACCGGCCGCCGTGGCATCATCACCGCACAGGCGTCACTGGATGCAGATATGGAGGGGCAAGTGGTCAGCACACCGCTCTCCCGGCCTTATGTCAGTTTACGAGACCGGAGCCGCTACTTCTCAATCAAATAACTCCTCAGTTTGTCTCACAAGAGCTGAGTGCACGCCACTTGCCAACAAGGGATGGTCACCCATCCAAGTACAAGTCCAGCCCGACAGCGCGTAATTTCGGTGACCTGACGGGAATCGATGTTACCACTGCGGCAAGACGTTTGGCCCAACGTAGATGATGTTACTTGAAGTTTCTGCACTATCTACTGTCAAGTGTAATTTTCTGTTGTGCAGGAATAATTTAATTGTTATTAATAAGTGGACAGCCTCGGCGGCGTATTTCTGTCGAGATTTTGTCCTGTAAAATGTCAAGTCAGGAACACCTTCAGCCGTCTATATTTCAAATTTTATTTTACTTGTGGGGCCAGTTTTGGCGTTTCACTAAGCCATCTTCAGGTCCCTTGACCTACGTGTCGACTGCACATGATGTTGAATTCTTCCAACACGTCGCTCAGGGGTCCTGAAGACGGCGTAGTGAAACAACGAAACTGGTTGCATAATTAAAATAAAATTTGAGATATAGACGGCCAAGGGTGTTTTTGATTTGACGTTTCATGTTGAACAACCGAAGTCCCTCATCCGTCCTGTATAAAGACTGACTTACAGAGACTTAGCCATATGTTTTTTTTACACATGTGGCGACAGTGGAGTGGGTTAACGGGTCCCTCGGTGCCACGTTGTGTTGCAGACTCGCATCCGGCAGCAGCCATGATGGGGTGCGGGGGTTCCCGCGGGCTGTGTCCTTGCGTGCGCGCCAAGGGCCTGAGCGCCGCGCCGGACAGCGACTCTGACGCCAGCGACGCCAGCTCCGCCAAAAGCGCCCTCCACCAGCAGCCGCAGCAGCAGGGTGGGGGTGGCGCCTGTCCGCCCGCCAGCGGACTGCTCGCCGCGCTGTTCCGCTGCCGCAAGGCGCGCAAGAGCGAGTTCAGCATGCCCAAGGTCGAGAGGAGTAAGTACTAGACCGTCTACATCTCACACGGAACGGCTGGTCTCCGTCTACATGCTCGTACGTAATGTTAAGACTATATGTCGAGTATCGGTGTGCACTTCATTGATGAAATCGTCTCGGGTAGTGCTGTCTTGTTGTCGGAACGTTTCGACGAGTTTCCCACTCTTCATCTTCAGGCGAAGTGTCAGATTTATGTCTAGTTTGTTCCTGGACGTAAACCCGATATTACGCCTGAAGATAGAGGGTGGGAAGCTCGTCGAAACGTTGCAACAACATGACGCCATGGCCCGCCTGATAACCTGAGACGACTTAATCAACCAAACTCGCCGAGAATGCCTGCATTTTCAATGCCCTATCCTCAGATCAATTACAGAGGCACTATTGTTCCTCTGTAGATGTTCTGTGGAGAGAGGCGCAGGTGCCTGTTTCCCAAGCTGTGTGTATTGTTTTATCTGTCGTAGCGTTAATACACCTCGTTCCGATTCGTAAAATTAAAAAAAAGAAAGATCTATCGACAGTGTAAAGCTACACGACATCACTACTTCTTTTTATTTACTAGTTATATACTAGTTTGCATGTTCGCTTGCCTTAGAAAAAAGAGGAACTGATGTATTAAGATTTCTTGTTAGAAATGTGGACGAATTTAGTCGTAACAAATATAATGATTATCGCCTTTCTTAGGAAACGATCCCTTAACTTAAGAAAAGTACTCACTTCGGTGCACTCACTCAACCGCTGGGTTTTGCGCTAGCAGTAGAATTCAAATAACAAGATTTAAAGTCTGATGCTCTTAGTATTTTCAGTTTACAACAGCTAAATAGTTTTCGCTTGCTTTCCGATTATACTCTTCTTTAAAAAAAACTTGAACAGTTGCTATGAAATTTTGACACAAATACTCTCCTGCTTCGATGGGGTCGAGCTACGTGTTGCACGAACCACATCTTGTTGAAATCAGGGTCACTTTGGATAATGTGGACGATATCATCTTCCAAAATCTTCACACACCGTTTGGTAGTCACCGAGTCATCAAGGAATATCACACCGATTATTCCGTGACTGGACATTGCATATCACACAGTCACCCGTTGAAGAGACTTCTCGATCGGGAAATGGGGATTTTCAGTCCCCCAAATGCGCTAATTTTGCTTCTTGACGAACCCATCCAAATGAATGTGGGCTTCATCGCTAAACCAAACGATACAGGCGCATACTAGTGCCTATCATACCCAACGGCCAACCGTGCAGTTTGAACGTCCTGACACAAACCGTGCAGATTTTATGAGCATTTTATTTCATATAATTGCCTCCTGCACATTCAATTTAAAACAAAAAATGCGATGAATATTCTACTGAGTTAACGAATAACTTCTACTAGTATGCACCTAAGGTTGTTGTACAGCATTACGTAGTGTCCCTCTGCCAGCAGTTCGCTGGTCAAGCCATCGACGACTCTAGAATCATCTTCACGATTTTCTCCGGTATTTTTCGTCAATCGCTGACAGAGTTAACGCAGATATTTTACATGCGTCCAATGTCGTAACGGAACTGTGTGGTTTGCGAGCCCAATAAAGCCGACAACAGCCGCTGGAGAGCGCTGAACGCGCAGATCGCATTAATCAGTTCACCCCTGTGCCGGTGGCGCTGTCTGTCTAAGGTGGATGTCTCGTCCGCGTCCACGTCAACGTTAACGTTAGCTTTCTCGTCCCGTGGGGGGACGGCTTAAAGAGTGCGTGGTCTCTGGCCGTTTTCAATGGTGGGACTTGGCCGACGCTAGGGAAGCTCCGAGGCAAAGGAACTAAGGGAACGTTTCAAACAGACGGTGTGCAATCATATCATCCAGAACCACTTTGTTACTATGGGATGCAGAAACTACAGCCTCTCAAGTGTTCCTCTAATCTCCATGCGTCATATCGCATAGAGATTAGCATGGGTGAAGGAAAACCAATACAAGTCGCAATACTTTTTGGCGCACGAATACATCAGCAAATTTTATGGCGGGGTTGCGATCATGGCATAATTCCTGTAGGTCTTCGATATATCCTCGTTTACATGATAAAACAGTGTCTGGATTACGTTTACTCTCGTGGTGTACAGTACAGGAACCTACTGATACATCTGTTCGCTCGCTTACAGCACCCTATAGTCAAAGTGTGTGCTCAGCAAGGTAACAGATCAGGCCACTGCATCCGAATAGTCTCAGACAGGTTCGAGGAACCCTCTACTTGTATAATGGTACTGATATAAAAGCCAAGTCAGGTGACTGTAATCCCATTGAGCAATGCCACTACGCTGCTGAACTAAGCGAACTTCCGACTTCCGACCCGACTCCAAATAATCTGCTAAAAACGTTTATAATCTAAAAATAATTCATGTCGAATCGAAACTATATGGGGGTTTCAAACAAGGGTGCTTGGTTCAGTGACCGTTGATAAATTAAAGTTGAACTAAATAAGCCCTCGGTCACACTTTTTAGTCATTTTGACCAGGTTTCAACACTTTTATGAGTGCCTTCTTCAGAAATTAAATTTTTAAAGTGACCTAAACATAAGTACAAATTTATGGGAAAAAATGTTTTATATAAAAAAGTGCAAGTACTGACTAACAGTACAAGAAAGAGACAGTACTTACATGTCACGTATAAAATAAGTATTTATTTTATACGTAATATGCAAGTACCGTACTTACACTTTTTTACAGGCCACTTTAAATATTTAATTTCTGATGAAGGCACTCACAGAAGTGTTGAAACCTGGTCAAAAAGACTAAAAATTGTGACCTAGGGCTTATTTAGTTCAACTTTAAAACTATACTATTCTAGATCCCACTGAAGACGCCTTAGACGAAAAGGACGAAACGCTTCTGGGAGAAATAAATTTCAGCGCTGCAAAAAAAGGCTGTTTTTCTTTACAAAACAAATAAATCTGCTAAAAGTGTGGATGTTGGTTGCGCGACCATGTATCAGGATGACTCTATAATGCTTCTTGTGTGTTACGGAGACCGCCTCACAACTTGACGTTCCCAAATCTCCAAATATGCTCCGCACGCTACTATACAGTGAATGACGGACGATTCTGTGTGCCAGTATTGTCGTTTCGCTGTCCTATTTAATTTGGTTACCGCGCAATAACCACTCTTTTCATATATTTCAATGATCCCTACACGAGGTATACTCCATCAGTCCACAAAGTTTGGAAGTGGATTAATAAAAAAAAAACAGAGAAACGTTAAGATAGTGGTTTCAATACTTCGTGTGTTCTACAGTCTACAGAACAACGCACCGAACATTCATGCAACCATATGAAAATGTCAGAAAAGTTGTTCTTTGGGGTGTAGTCCAACTCGGGCGTCTGCTTGTCACATTGGATAGAATTTCGGTTATGTCATTAATGCGTTGACCCTTCATGGGAATTTCCGCACTGTGTCGGTTTGTGGTGGGTTTGTATTGCTAACAAAGTCTCATCGCTCCTGAAAATTTTTTCCAAAAAAGAATTACCGGTGTTTTGCATTTCAGTCAAATCACGGGAGGCGCCCATGCGTCGTCGTTTTTGTTCAGGAGTCAAGGAATGCGGGAAACACTTTTATCTTTTTCAAAACGTTCTGGAGAATGTCTTGGACACACTATCTGCAGCTGCTCCACTACGATTCACTACTTGACACTGTCTTCTCGTAACTGACTTGTCGAATGCACAGCTTTTGTTTGCAGTTATTACTTCATGCCGCCACCGTAGTTACAGGACTGAAGGCGCTTATACTCCAGCAATACAGTCTTGGAACTATTTGGACGGATAGTGTACGATGATGGCATAATAATGGTCTCATTGTTTTCTTACACGACAGAGTCCTCACCTATCCGACAGGCGTTCCCGCGAAATACACTATTTATCTTTCAAAGATTCTCAAAAAATAGTTCAAATGGTTCTGAGCACTACGGGACTTATCATCTGAGGTCATCAGTCCCCTAGAACTTAGAACTACTTAAACCTAACTAATCTAAGGACATCACACACATCCATGCCCGAGGCAGGGTTCGAACTTGCGACCGTAGCGATCGCGCGGTTCCAGACTGAAGTGCCTAGAACCGCTCGGCCACACCTGCCGGCTGAAAGGTTCTGATCTAAGTTTCCCGTGAATTTCTGTTACACATTCATATGTACCATGCCGACGTGTCACGATCATATCAAAGGACCTGAGTATTTGTTTGAGGTCCGGTGTCATGCCTACTTGGCCTCCGGGTGAAATTAAATGCCAAGCGCTACTGGGTAGACATTTTTATTTAAATCGCTGGTTAATGTATTGTAGATACTTTGGTGATGTGTTATTATACACCAAGATGGCTTGATACGCCTCTTAAGACCCTTTTACGATCTTTTTGAGACCCGAGTATTTAGTGATCCACTACCGTTATTGTTTTTTCTACACCTACATAAAACTTTGCTCATTCCTGATACGGCGCTGTTCTGCACTTCGTCTTTACAAACACTACGCAAGTAACAGACACTCCTTTCTCTGCCTCGTGATGGCTGGGTGTTGTGTGATGTCCTTAGGTTAGTTAGGTTTAAGTAGTTCTAAGTTCTAGGGGTCTGATGACCATTGATGTTAAGTTCCACAGTGCTCAGAGCCATTTTTGAACAGACACTCTGTGGGTTATCTGGTTTTACCGATACTACTTCGAATGTTATCGGTATTGCTCGATGATATTACTACTGAAATTTACAGTGAGAATTATTAAGACAGTTACCTACCTACGATATCAGGCCGATAAGTGACAGAGGCCTACAACGATGGCGAATAGACCTCTGAGATATCATCCGAAGTTAGAAGCACTAGCCCGGACTCGGAGCAGTTGAACGTTGCTACAAGTCACGAACCATCCACATGGATTGATATTAGAGTTTGTTGGCCCTCTGCCATTATCATTTGTCTATTCAAATGCGTCCTCTGTAAAAATGTTAATTGTTCGTGACTGCTCTGTTCTTGTCTGAAATGTTGTGTTAACCAAAGCAGATATGTGTGAATAATTCACAGCTACATTGTGCAAAAAAGTAACACTTTCTCGAATCACCGTAAATGTCTCCTGTTCTGACGCAAAATTTTGGAACTTGGCTTGCTCTGTACTGGCGCAAAAACGTGACGCCCTGCTACTTCACTCTTTGATGCTAAATCACAGTAAGAATCAGTTTTTACAGTTTCTAACTCACAGTTCAACAAGAACTGATATTTTGATCAGACAGAATGGGCATATTATAAGCGAGACGGAACAGTTCAAGTTCAGAGGCGTACGGATAGATAGTAAGCTTTTGTGGAAAGCCCAAGTTCAGCATCTTGTTCAGAAAATAAATGCTGCTTTATTTACCATTAGAACAGTATCTGAAATAAGTGACAGTTAAACACGCAAAGTAGTCTACTTCGCACATTTTCATACGCTTATGTCATATGGTATTATTTTTGGGGTAATTCTTCTGATTTAAAAAGGGTATTTTTGGCTCAAAAACGGGCTGTTCGAGTTATATGTGGTGTAAGTTCGAGAACCTCTTGTCGACCCCTATTCAATAGTCTGGGAATTCTGACACTGCTCTCACAGTATATATTTTCTTTAATGTCGTTTGTTGTTAGCAATATTAGCTTATTCCCAAGAGTTAGCAGCTTTCACTCAGTTAACATTAGGCAGAAATCAAATCTTCATGTGGAATGCACTTTCTTGACTCTAGTGCAGAAAGGAGTGCAGTATTCTGCTGCATCCATTTTCAATAAGCTACCACAAGAACTCAAAAATCTTAGCAGTAGCCCAAACGCTTTTAAATCTAAACTGAAGAGTTTCCTCATGGCACACTCCTATTCTGTCGAGGAGCTCCTGGAAGAGCTGAAAAATTAAGCAAATTCCAGTGTTACATTGTTGATTTTCTTTATTTAAACTTACGAATTGTCGCCTGAATACGTTTTTTGTATTTCATTTTATCTGTTTCTACTATCGTGTTATAATTTCATGTATTGACTCGTTCCATGACCATGGAGACTTCTCCTTAATATGGTCTCACGGAAGAATAAATAAAAAATAAGTAAGTACAAAGTGACGGAGAGCTAACGACAAGTGCATAAAATTATTTATCCGTCAAGTTGAGCACTAACGGGTGTCAGAGTAACTAGCGTCACGTCAGCCTATGCGAAGAATTAGACGGAGGAGCGCGGTCGGCTCTCAGTGGACGCCAGCCAGCAAGCACTGCAGTGCCGGCGTCCCGTTTTCGTGGGTCAGCGACCGTGTGCGCCGGCAGGAGCTATGACCGGCCCTTCCGTGAGAGGTCGCAGCGGCTGGAGGCTCTCGGATAACGGACGACGTAATTCGACTCGTGAATTTGTCATCCGTAAGGGACGGCATTATGAGGGCTGCGACAGTTGCTCAATACAAATAAAACAGTGTCTGCGTCAGTCATTTGTTTATCTTGCTGCTATGCGTTTCGATTCGTCACATCATCATCTTCAGTTAGTGAATTGTTTATTTATATAGCTTCACCAACACCAGCTACGTAAATAAACTATTCTCCACCAGAGGATGATGTGTGAACCATAGAGAAGCGTTGTGGCAAAGTAAACAAGTGACTGACGCAGAAACTGTTTTATTTGTGATTCCATTCTCTGTTCGCGAGAACTGTAGAATTTTATCTGTATTATTTTTAGCTACAGTATTATTTTCTAACAGTAAAAATGTAGCAAAACGAAACGAATTTCCTTAAGACTTCTGATGTAAATGACGGTACTTTCATGACTTCCCGTCAGAAAAGATGAAAATGTAAATTAGGTATTAACGTTCCACGGCAAGTTAAGTAATCAGCAACGACTGAACAGCCTCGAGCGGAAAAGATGGGCTGATTAGAACGAGAACTATTCACAGAACCCATACTACATTCGGCTACAGCGCTTCAAGGAACACGCCGAAATCCCAAACATGGATGGCTCAATGGGGATTTGAACCCTACTCCCATGGAATGAAAATCCAGTATACACTATCGTACAATGAAACTGAAGCAGCCTTTTTGTTGAATTTCGTCACAAGGGACGTACCACAGTTCTATGACACATACCGATAGTTGATATACAATGATTACTGTACTAAAATCCAACTGCATACAAGTGTTAAAAATTAACTGCTGGTTTTCTATACAGCTGGCTGAAGTCCAGTGTGGATGCGGGGAAATAATTTCATTCACAGCGTACAAAACAACGCACTGTCTCATTGCTCCTAGCATCTGCTCTCTTCTTGCCTGAAGTGCTTATTGCCACTTTCCTCTGCCGTGAAAGCCTACACTCCAGAGAAACAACTTCACAAACGACTACCTGACACTTAAATTTGTATCATATTATGTTAACAAATGTGCCCTTCTCACAAATGCTTTTCTTGTCATACCAGTCCGCATTTTGTTTCCTCTCTAATTCTCTTATTAGAAGTGATATTAGCCGGCCGCTGTGGCCGAGCGGTTCTTGGCGCTTCAGTCCAGAACCGCGCTGTAGCTGCGGTCGCAGCTGCCTCGGGCATGGATGTGTGTGATGTCCTTAGGTTAGTTATTTTTACGTTCTAGGGGACTGATGGCCTCAGATGTTAAGTCACATAGTGCTTAGAGCCATTTGAACCATTTGAACAATGATATTGCTGCCTAAACTCCCTGTAATTTTGGTCAAGTTCGTCAAAGATTTCATCTAAATTCACTAATGGTATAAACATAGGTTTTCTTTCCTTTAAACTATTTTCTTAGTACTGCCTCGTGTCTACGGAGTGGAAATGATCTTCCTCGAGGTCGTCTTCTACCACTTTCTCTATTTTTCTGTCGATGACTTGTTATAATGGTAGTTTGGTAATACACTGGTCAAATGGTTCAAATGGCTCTGAGCACTATGCGACTTAACTTCTGAGGTCATCAGTCGCCTAGAACTTAGAACTAATTAATCCTAACTAACCTAAGGACATCACACACATCCATGCCCGAGGCAGGATCCGAACCTGCGACCGTAGCGGTCGCTCGGCTTCAGACTGCAGCCCCTAGAACCGCACGGTCACTCCGACCGGCAATACACTGGTCAGTTCCTGCTTTCTTTGGAATCGGAATCCTAAATTACTACATATTTGGTTTTGCAAAACGAAGAATTTTGTTTACATATTACTCAGTTTCATGATATTAGATGCAGTGTTTATTTAGGTGCGGGTTATTTTCACCAATAATCATATCAGAAATAGTAACAAAAGACAATAATGAACTATCCCAGTTGAAAATCACAAGCATATTAGCCTAGAAAAGGTTGTGTTAACCAACGCAGATACATCTGAATACTTCACAGCTACACTACGCAAAAAATTAACACTTTCTCGAATCACTGTAAATGCCTCCTGTTCTGACGCATAATTTTGGAACTTTGCTTCCTGTGTAGTGGGGCAAAAGCGTGATGCCCTGCTACTTCACTCTTTGGCTTGGTGACAGTTCAAACGGCAAGGTACCGGCATATGGGAAAAATGACCACAGCTCAGAAGTTCACGTGAATTTACACTGTTTAGCCCTCCTGTTTCGAGCCCTCGCGTGACGTGAGCATAGAGGAGTGCAGCACTGACGCGTGTGTGAATAAAACGGCAAAGGCTCTCTCTAAGACCGTCTAGTTCAGCAACGCCCTCGGTGACACCCGCGTACGCTTGTCAAGCACGTTAAAAATGTACGTGTCAGAGAATATGCTATTTTCCTATGATAAAAATATGGTTCGAATTGTTACGAGGGTTATTCGTAAAGTAAGGAAAGATAGATCGCGAAATGGAAACCACAGTGAAAATCAAAACTGTTTTATTTTCAACAGTTAGCTACAACTTAGAAGTTTGTCATAGCGTTGTACCAACTTTCCAATACCCTCGTTATAGAAGTCAGCCACCAGTGCTTTCCGCCAAGTCTCTACGCTGACCTACAGCTCGTAGTCTGGGTCAAAATGTTGTCTTCATGCGAGCAGAGATGAAACTCAGAGGGAGACAATTACGGGCTGTATTGTGGGTAATCAAACGTTTCCAATTGAAAAAGATGCAGGAGAATCTTCATTACCCCAGCAGAATGCGGCTGAGAATTTTCTTGAAGAAGAAAGCGCACGACAGTTATGTAATGTTGGCTGCATAGCTTTAGGCTATGTGCTCAGAACTGAAAAGAACGCCGTAACGCGATCGACGGGCATACTAGAGACACTACCCAAGACACATGTGCAAAACTTCATCGGACTTTTACTGTGGTTTCCATTTCGCTACCGGTCGTTCCTTATTTTCCGAATAACCCTCGTTTTATTCTGATTAGTTACAACATTTAAATAGCATTTACAGTTAATGTTATCACAAAATATGTTATTTTTACGGAATTAAAGCTTAAAAATCATTAACTATCAAGATCTGATCACGCTATCGAAAACACTATGCTATTGGCTGATGCTCTGGTGACGTCAAAGGCTAGCAGTAAGACGAAGCTCTACGTGTGTTATAGGAGCGTTAGCCGCAATTACGAGGTTTTTACGTACTTTTTCTGCAGACAGTTTAGTTATTTACTTATGGAATTCGCAGTTACACCTTTTAAGTTATAATAGAAATTAATTTTGTGAACACTGATAGTGGAAGCCTTGCGAAACTTGATGCATTTATGCTCCACCGATTTAGAGCTGCGATATGGGCAATGAGGGACATTCTTATCTCTGTTCCCTCAAGCATCATTAAATTCTCTCAAAACTAATGAATTATACAGCTTTTACAAATGGTGTCTGTATGTTATAACTAGATTGCCGACTATCAGTCATGAGCTACGACACAAAGCACAGTCAAATTCTTCTGGGCAGAGCCTAGTGCCGATTTTTTTCTGAAGAAGAAATTCAGCAGGCAAGCTTTTTTGGCAGCTGGCGTTCGGTGGTGCAACGGATATCCCACCTAACTACAGTTGAAGAGGTCACATTTTCGGATCCCAGGAGGTAATATATTTTTAAAACTTTTGTACGAAATACGCAAATAGCTTTAGCAAGAACTGATTGTAGCAGTTCTTTTGATTGTGAGATGTATTATATACAGCTTGACGTTAGTCTTAGTCTGAGAAATGGACAACGGAGCATAGACGCACTTACTTTACGAACAAACAATTAACTTTTTTGGAAAGCATTGCTAGTAATTAAGATATCACAATACGGCCACACTACAACGAGGTGTAAGACGTTGAAGTTATACGGAGATATATAAAGCGTGTATTACTTGCAGGTCACACGAACGTAAAGGCTGTGATGTTTGTGAGTGTGAGCTACGTTGGCGTCTGAAGCAGACTTTCATCATCTCTATATACGATGATGAAACTGCAAAAATTTAAACTGCGAGCATCCTAGCTAGACAGTACGAAGATAAAAACATTGTTTCCCACAAAGAAAACAGTATATGTCACATTAACTAGAAAATATCTTTTTGAACGTAAAGTGTGTGAACAGCGATTACAAATTTAAGCGCATGTAAGCAACAAGGAAAACACAATAATATTCTGTCTCTGATCAGTGTGGTGAAGTTTTGAAACTGTAATTTGATTTTTATATGAGAGGACTGTCGAGTATTCGCAGATACGTTAAAATGATCTTTCGGGGTAGAGTCTAACCGGAGATCTATGGGCATCAACTCATAAAAATCGACGGTACCACTCTAATAACTGAGCTACCTTTTCTCTCTCTATTTCTCTCTTTTTTAAAACATATATTTTATTTATAATTTATAACCAATTTACAGTTGAAAGTTACTGTAGTTTGATAAACCGACAATTTTCGCTAGGATTTAATTTCGTTGAATGGCGCTATCCTTCTTTGTAACAGTGGGAGAGCGTATCTCGAAAGTAATTTAATGTAAACTTCACAGTGCAACACATTTTAGTTAAGTTAGTGAACTTGTGGATCGACGTGGTGGCAATTTGCCGGTACAGTGCAACCATATTTTATGCATCCTCTCATTCTCCGGAACACTCAAAAACAACTTTTCAGGAGTTAATATATAAGTATTTGTACAGTATAGTACTAAACACCATTTGTAACCCATTTTCCAAAAGGTAAATTCCAAAACAAGACGTCACTATGAATTAGCATTGTGACAGCAGGAGCAGTGAGTTAGCCAGTGATGTCACAGGTATGACATGACTCAAATGGAGCGTTTTAGTGGGCTTTCAAATTATTTGAATTTTATTTCCGGTGTTATGGAAGAAATACAGAAATTCAAGGGGAAAAAAAGCTTATTAGGACGAAAAAAAAGGTTCAAATGGCTCTGAGCACTATGCGACTTAACTTCTGAGGCCATCAGTCCCCTAGAACTTAGAACTACTTAACCCTAAATAACCTAAGGACATCACACACATCCATGCCCGAGGCAGGATTCGAACCTGCGACCGTAGCGGTCGCTCGGTTCCAGACTGTAGCGCCAAAACCGCACGGCCACTCCGGCCGGCAGGACGACAAAAGACGTAATTAACAATTTAAGACAATTTCCAGAGAAAAGCTAAATATCCTGTTAGACAATGATTCAGCTGAGTGCTGCTGGACAGCTGCTTTAGCACCTGAGGGCTGGCAACCCCCTCAACGCCCCTTAGCAGCCCTCAGATCCTAGAACAACTGCCCGACACCACTCAGCTGAATGGTTGTCTAATTCTCCAACTGGTACATGTTTAACATGCTCAGCAAGGGTGCGTGGATAGTACTGAGGGCGTTGCTGAACTCGGGGGTCTTATAGCGACCGTTTGATTCAAGCATAATGCTTTCTTTACGTAGGATTTCACAGCCGGTATTTGGGATTTGCTAATATTAGATTTAAGGTCGTAAGCCCATGGTCCAGGGCATAATTATCATCTAACGTTTCATCTTCCTCTGCAGAAGACTTCATGAAAGATTGTTGCGACTCAAATAAATGTTACTGACACAAAAAAGCCAAGCAAGCCGAAGTGTTTGTATATATCCATGCAATTGTTTGTTCGCTACATTCGGCAGAAAAGTAGGAGGACTAATATTAGACAAGCTGATGGTCTTAGTGCTAGATAAAACAAATAGCCCCATTACAAGCTCCACAGCATATAGTGGCGCGACTCCTTGATCATAGGCAGCGGTCTGATGACGTCACGAGCCGACGTTGGGTGGGTGCAATAAACAGCTCGGCCTGTCGAGCTTGTTCGATTCTGTAACTACTATCCGAGTCGTTAAAGCATCTGATGAAGTCTGTAGAAGTGGAAGAAGAAACATTAGGCAGGGAATTATGCATCGCTCCACGGTCTTATATCCATACTCAAATATCAGCAATGGTTTCTTCTTCTTCTTCTTCTTCTTCTTCTTCTTCTTGAATTTGGAGCACGGTGATGTAGTTGGTTGTTACAGTCTTGAACTGTTGCAACGACTGTGTCTGGCACTGTGATTAAAAACGACCTGGGTCGCAACGACAGAATGCGTCAAGCAATGTGGCAGCAAGAAAACCAAACTACCACCGAAAGGAGTTGTTAGCACGAAGTGACTTGCTTGCACCCAGCAATTACGCAGGTTTGTAACACGGCCAAACAGGGCTTCGGCAATAGCTGTGACAAAAACAGATGGCAACCCATCTTAACAACAGTTTACAATGATTTAGTGACAAACTTTACATTGCTTGGAGTTGGAAGACTGTGCGTGGTAACATAGATTTATATCCACCAGTACTGATCTGCCATTAAGCACTGGCACCATCCTAGAGCCAGTGCACAATCACTAACATCACTTGTATTCGTATAGTGTCCAGTTGGGCTATTAATGGCGGCGACTGTAGATAAGTTCGGAGACACTGAATGGAACTGTGTGTCTGCTTACATACACGTTTGGGAGTAAGATGTCCCCTTGGGAACTGTTTGTGTGATTTAAAAAGGATGTTTAACATAGTGCTTATTTTTGCACCTTTAACTGAAGTTGGGCTATAACTATTTTGCTCCTGAGCCTCAGCCATTTCGACAGTCGTCTTTGTAGACTATGTACAGAAGACAGAGCAGCCACTTCTTCGACAACGCTCAGACACCGTAGAGTATCAGATAATTTGTGACCAGCAAAAAAATGAGAACAAAGTTTAAAAACAGCAAAAACTCTGATAAAGAGTGAAACAACCGTTCTGGGAAGTCCAGTTTGCTGTGATTAACAATTTCTCTGCAAAATTTCTCCTTTTAGGTGTGCTGGCCCAGCAAGGTCTGCAGGGAATCTTCTGCTAAGTTTGAAAAGTAGGAAAGAGATGGACGGTGGTGACTTATGGCTGCATAGTAATTGTGATATCCTACGAAGATGAAAAATGAAAAGACTTTTACATCCCTCTAGTCCTCGAATTTTCTTCCTATAGCCTTCTTTGGTTTTTGGAACGAAAGAGAGGACTAAAGTGGAAGAGCCATAAGCTAGCTTGCTTTTATCGTGACTCTTTCTCCCAGCGCAAAGTCCTTAGTGACTGGAGAAAAAGCACACGTGACTCCAGTATATAAGCAAAGTAAAAGAATGGATCCTCAATATTACAGACCAATACCCCTAACTTCTGTTAGCTGCAGAATTCTTGACCATATTCTTACTGCGAATATAATAAACTTTCTTGATACTGAGAAGCTTATGTGCAAGAGTCAGCATGGTTTTAGAAAGCATTACTCCTGTGAAACTCAGCTTGTCCTTTTCTCACATGATATGCTGAGAACTATGGATGAAGGGTAACAAGCAGATGCCATATTTCTAGATTTCCAGAAAACATTTGACACAGTACCCCATAGCAGGCTGTTAATGAGGGTATGAGCATATGGAATAAGTTCACAGATTTCTGATGGTTTCAAGGCTTTTTAAATAATAGAACCCAGAATGTTGTCCTCGAAGGCAGGCGAGTGCTCATCAGAGAAAAGGGTACCATCAGGAGTGCCCCAGGGAAGTGTGGTAGGGCATCTGATGTTTTCTGTATATATATATATATATATATATATATATATATATATATATATATATATATATGATTTGGCTGATAGTGTGGGTGCATGGTAAGGTGTCGAATTTGTGTGACTGTAGCAGGATACTACGAAACGTAGACAAAATTTCCAGTTGGTGTGATGAATCACAGCTAGCTCTAAATGTAGAAAAATGTAAGTTAATACGGATGAGTAGGAAGAACAAACCTGTAACGTTTGGATACAGTATTACTAGAGTCCAGCTTGACAAAGTCAAGTCGTTTCAGTATCTGGGCGTAACGTTGCAAAGCGATATGAGGTGGAACGAGCATGTGAAAACTGTGGTAGGGAAGGCAAATAGTCGACTTCGGTTTATTGAGAGAATTTTAGAAAAGAGTGGTTCACCTGTAAAGGAGACGGCATGGAGGACGCTGCTGCGACCTATGAATACTGCTGGAATGTTTGGATCCGGAAGGGAAATATCGAAGCAATTCAGAGGCTGACTGCTAGATTCGTTACCGGTAGGTTTGAACAACACGTAAGTGTTACGGAGATGCTTCAGGAATTCTAATGGGAATCCATGGAGAGAAGGTGACGTTGTTTTCGAAGAACACTACTGAGAAAATTTAGAGAACCGTCATTTGAAGCTGACTGCCGAACGATTCTACCGCCACCAACGCACGTAGCGCATAAGGATCACGGAGATAAGATACGAGGAAAATGGAGGTCATACGGAGGCATACAGACAATCGTTTTTCCCTTGCTCTTTATGCGCGTATAGCAGGAGGGTACAGTGTACCCTCCGCCACGCACAGTACGATATCTAAGTTGATGTAGATGAAGAGTTTTCAGGATATAGAAGAGGTGAAGCATAAGTAGCCATGGACATAAAAGAGCGAAATATGTGATTCTTCAACGGGTGTTATAAATGTTCAGCTGATTCTAAACAGTGTGCATGTATCGGGAGGTTGTATTTAAAGTGTAACTACTCACGGAGATTATCGTATGTTAGCGAAACTTGGTCGATGTTCTGAAGTGTTAATACGGAAACGACTTATGCTGGAAATAGATTACTTCCAGTTTCAGCCACAAGGTAACAACCTGACTTGTTGAATGCAAGAAAGACATACAGAAATGTCTCCATATGTAGTGGATTAGGAACGGAATGTCGAGAAGAAAAGGTCAATCACGTTAGAAAGGCACAACGTTGATTTTGTTATGAACTGCCACTTACACAACTTGGACAATATGAGCACCAGAGACCTCGAAGAGATGGTGTACAGCGCAAAATTTGCACGTGGTGGCGAAAATTGGAACCAATATTTTTCCATCATAAGTTGGTTCCACATTAACTGTTAGCGTGTCTACCAAGTTTCGTTGCCATACGATAGTTATTACATTAAAAGATGGACTTTCGTAAGTATCTGCACTTCATTTATAACCAGCCAGTAGTAAAGGTACCTAGCAATGTAAGTGAAGAGTGTATTCCCCCATCCAGAAAAAAATTATCCATCCTCGTATTCAGGTTTTCAAACAATACATAACTGTCCGTGATGCACTAAGTACTTAATTTTCGTTTCTGTTTCGTAGTCAGACAACAACAAGGACAATGGAAAATTTGTGGTAAGGACTATGGGACCAAACTGCTGAGGTTAGGCTTACGCACTACTTAATCTAAATTAAACTAACTTATGCTATGGACAACACATACACACCCATGCCCGAGGGAGGACTCGACAGCGGGGAGAGGGGGGAGGGGGGGGGGGAGCTGCGAACCGTGACAAGACGTCCCAGACCGCACGACTACCTCCGCGCGGCCAAGAATAATGCTATTAAAGGATCAATAAGCGTTCAGACTTCGGATATCTCGAGTTATTTTAGAACAAAATGCGAATTCATATTAGCTTTCACAGTCTGTGTGGGACAATAATGTATTGGCCATTTGGCGTCGTGTAAGGAAATACACAAGAGTATTAATCAACTGTGAGTGAGATATCTAGTTCCTTTCCAGGGATTATTACGTGCGAAATTCGAAAAATAAGCTGCACATCTCGTCAGCCGCTAAGACCACTGCTCAGAGTACATGTTCTGCAGACACAGCTCCGCTGCGGTCCAGGTAACAGGTGCATCACAGTGTAAGTGTGGCAACTTGAAACGTACTCCGAAGTTGAAGCACGTGGAACAGTAGGGCCTACGATTCTTACGGCCAAAAATTCTAAATTCCAAACAGATGCATAATGAAATTCAAGGGGCAGCAGTCGAGGAACGGATCTGCGGAGATCGCAGAGCAATGAGGATGTTCACACAGTACTTCCCGAATGGCTCCGTAACCACGGATTGAATTTCTGTTGTCGAGGAACTGAACGGTTCGTAGAACGTTGCGACCGTTGCTTGCAGAGATTAGGTGACTACGTTGAAAAATAGTGTCATGTATCTGAGTCACTTTGACATGTAGTGCAGCGTTCAAAAACAGTTACTTGGCCGGCCATAATAATGTGAAATCTACTTCTCTGGGTCCCCTCGGTGATCCAACTGCATATCCCAATACACCAGCGCCGAATGTATTGTTACAGTTATACAGCTGCTTTATAAATGAACTGACACCTAAGTTATAAACTGATAAAATGTGAAGAACAGTGAAAATATTTCATTGCTTATATTCTCATGTTCCCGGTACTACATCTTGTCCAAGAATTTTTCCTGAGAGGTATGACGTAACTTATCTTAACTTTTGGCGAATCTTGTTAAACAGTAAATGGAAACAAAGCGTCTTTATACAAAGGATAGGCTGAATGTGAAGGGATGTAATACGGGTGTCCGTGATGTAGCGTTTCCGACTGTTGGATTAAATATGAGGGAGAAGCGGTGGACGTCATAACATTATTCGTTTCAGTGCGTAAAATGAAGAGGAATGCGTGGGCAGAAGGCGGGGCGCTGGATGAGAACTTCCCCCTTTCACAGCGCCTGCATGTGCAACAGTGCGCTCTGCGGGGGAATTTCTGGTATGAAAGAAGCGTCAATTAAACCTAGGTCGCGCGCTGCGTTCCTGTAAGTCAATATTTCAACTTTTTAGGACGGACCTGATTTATGGGAAACAGCAAATCTTACTACATTATTGGGATACATGTATATAATGCAGGAAACTGCAGTTTCTGCGACATCCCTTGTATCACTGTCCTTGTGGAAAATAGCTATATGGTTCAGTGCTAACGGTTACCATAACACAATATCAGAATGTGCTATATCTAGAGATCACACAAAACCACTGGGAAACAACTTTTATAAGCGCTCTCTTAAAATGGCTACTTTAAACTTCGGAAAGAAATGCTTGGCAATGTTAAGGGGATAGTATAGGAACGCAGAAACAGAGGTTTAAAAGAAATACAGGCAGTAAAGCTGATCAACTATACTACAATTTCGAAAACATCTTTTGAAGGAGAATGCCTGCGGATAGCCTTGGGAATTGCTAAGCACGTTACAAGAACAGTTTGCCATCCCACGTGGAAGGGAAATATATTTAAGGTCTTTGCTGATACAACACCCTTGAGATGTGGAGAAGTTTGCTAGTTAGTTAAGTTCTTCTTCCATAGATCATTTGCACGATAAATCGTAATGATGTGGAACGTCTCATTTTACATTCAAATCGCAAATTAGTTTGCAAATATGACTACATGCTAATCACGTATATTTTTTGTGTTTCATTATTATTATTAAATATACAAGTGCGTGTTCGTAATTCCTGCCCACCACTCTTTGCACATTACAATAATAGAAATTCTTCTACGGAATAAAAGAAGTTGCCAAGGAGAAACTTCTTCAGTTTCCTCTCAAACTTTTCTTTGTTGTCTGTCAGATATTTTATATCACTGGGTACGTGATCAAAAGTTTTAGTTGCAACATTCTGTACCCCCTTTGTGCTAAAGGCATTTTTAGTGTCTAGTAATGAGTGTCATTATTCCTTATAGTCTTATAATTATGTACTTCATTGTTCCTTATGAACTCCAGTGGATTATTTACAGCAAACTTCATGACAGAATAAAGGTATTGTGAAGCAGTAGTGAGAATGCACAACTCTTGAAACCGACACCTACAAGATGATCGTGGATGAGCACCGCAAACTAGTCCTACAGCACGTTTCTGAGCAATGAAAACATTTTTCACTAACATGAGTTACCTCATAGCATTATTACGTATGATATTACTGAATGAAAATGTCCAAAATGCGTCGACTTACTGATATGTCTGTTCCCAAGGCTTGCAATGATTCTAAGTACAGTTATGGCTGAACTAGGTTATTTCAGGAGTTGCAAAAGGTGCTTTCTCCAGTTCAAATTCTCTTCAATATTGACACTGTAAAATTCTAAAGTTTTCATCCTATTTAGTATTTCCTCGCCGTGTGCTGCACTTATCACTGGTGTAGTATCTCTGGATGTCGAGAACTAAAAATATTGTGTGTTTTTAAAATTGAAAGACATCTATACTATCAATTCCATTAAACCTCAGTTTAGCTAGGAGGCTATTGTGGTTCACACTGTGAAATGTCTTAGAGAGGTCACAGAAAATATCAGCTTGTGCTGTTTTGTTATTTAATGCTTGTAAAATTTGACGAGTGAATATGTAAATGACTCTTCTGAAATTCAAACTGTGATTTACTGAGGGTACTATTGTTTCTCAGGTGGGTTACTGTTCTATACACATCAGCTTCTCAAAAATTTGGCGAAGTTATGTCAGCAGTGAAACAGGTCGATATATATTGACATCTCTCCTATCGCCTTTCCTGTAGAAAGGTTTGAGTACAGCATTTTCTGCGTCTCTGGAAAACTGCCTTGATTAAATGATGTACTACATACTTCAGAGAAGTCAGGGCTTATGGAAACAAATATCTAGGACTCGGTCAGAAACACTATCAAATTTTAGTTTTGTTGCCCCTACATTTTGTTTTATGTTTAAGAAAATGATTATTAAATATATTTGATACCTATGACTCATCATTTATAGCCCTTCCATTTCATCATTCAATAGTGATACTATGCTGCTCTTTGGGCTGTTGTCCCGTCTCTCGTTTCACTACATTCCGTATAGCCGGACATCTGTTGCCGGAATTACTGATTCCTGAGATTATATAAAAGTTCCTTGACTGCTTTAACAACTTTTCTTAGTAATTTAGAGTAGTTTTTGTAAAGTGCAACTAATGCAGGATGTTTTCTTGTTCTACCCGACACATGTATTTCCCTATTTCCTTTCACAAGATGCTTTAATACTTGAAGTGATCCATGGTTTCTTACATGGCCGTTGAATGTCCTTTCTGATTTACGTATGCGAAAAGCTATTTTCAAATAGTGATACGAGTTTATCACGTAATAAATTCAATATTGTGCAAGCACTTGGTTCATTATAATTTCATTCCAGGTAATCTCTAGAAACCGTTTTTAAAAACATTTGTTTTGGAGTCATTAACTACTGTAACTGATTTCCACTAAGGAATGTCTCTACTGTGAGGCATTATCTCATTTATCCTAAAAGCGCAAGATTTTTTTTTTTTTTGCTATTTGATTAACTGACCTGTAAAAGCTACCGTTTATTTCATTCAGAAGCAAGTACGATGTAATGAAAAGATGCATATTTATGTTTAGTGCGATTTCTCTATTTTTTATCTACTAGTCACTGCAACGAATCAAGTTTCTTAAAATAAGAGACACATTTTATTTAAAGGCGAAGAAGCCAGGTTAATTAAGGAAAAAACAGCGAGCACAAGGAAAAAAAATTGGTTAAGTGCCAGACTACAAATCCAAAGGTCTCGTGTTTAATCTCCGGTCATTCCTAGGATTTTTATCTATCGCCTATCACTTCTTTTACCTGTGGCAACGTTTGTTCTTGTGAAAAATTCCAAGTTGCGGCGTGGCTCGGAGCCCTCGTGAAGCTGTAGGTCCGCCCTATAACTGACTGGGTAAGTCAGCTCGGAGGTCGGAGGAAGGCAACGAAGTACCACCTCCGACAGGACAATGATGTGTCGGCAGCTGGGCCGACACCTTGTAGTTCGAGATGGCTGAAAATGCACGCTAGACTAACGCAGACGGGCGTGAAGTACTGGAACAGGCTACGTAATTAATGCTATGAAGAAAAGTACGTAGCTGGATTAATACTTATCTTTAATCAATCATTGTGGTACATCGCTCTTGACTATACACAGGAGACTTTAATTACAATCACTGTAAGGCTAATGGCGCCTTGCTAGTTCGTAGCCATTAACTTAGCGGAAGGCTATTCTGTCTCTCGGCTAATGAGAGAGAAAGGCTTCGTACATCTAGTCGCTAGCTAGGTCGTCCGTCCAACTGGGACGAGTGCTTGTTCGTATATCGAGACCTGCCTTGTGGTGGCGCTAGGTCTGCGATCACACAGTGGCGACTCGCGGGTCCGACATGTACTAAATGGACCGCGGCCGATTTAATCTACCACCTAGCAAGTGTGGTGTCTGGCGGTGACACCACAGACAATGCCTAGGAAAACACTGTGGTGTTCGAAACAATCTTCGTATTGATAACTGCTTTGCTTTAACCAGTACCCACGGGACGTATTTACGACGCTGCAGTATCTACCTGACGGTATAATACAGTAACACGTAGCGCTGTATGTGCATAACTCATCGCTTTACTTAGTGCAGTGACAGAGTAGACAATGCATTTGGAGGTTATACTTCTGGTTTGTTCAGCCTGTTTTCCTAACTTTTAATGGTTCAAATGGCTCTAAGCACTATGCGACTTAAGCCGGCCTGAGTGGCCGAGCGGTTCTAGGCGCTACAGTCTGGAACCGAGCAACCGCTACGGTCGCAGGTTCGAATCCTGCCTCGGGCATGGATGGTGTGATGTCGTTAGGTTGGTTAGGTTTAAGTAGTTCTAAGTACTAGGGGACTGATGGCCTCATCAGTTAAGTCCCATAGTGCTCAGAGCCATTTTTGAACCCACTATGGGACTTAACATCTGAGATCATCAGTCCCCTAGAACTTAGAACTACTTAAACGTAACTAACCTAAGGACATCACACAGATCCACGCCCGAGGCAGGATTCGAACCTGCAACCGTAGCGGTAGCGCGGTTCCGTACTGAAACGCCTACAACCGCTGGCCCACAGCGGCCGGCTCCTCACTTTTAAAATCATACACTTACCGAACTATAAATTGACTTGGGAATTTGATTTGAAATAGCAGATCGTTCATGGATAGTCACGTGACACTTGCTGGAAAGAGAACATGAAGACGACATTTAAGTTAAGACACGAAAATGTCGCACACAAGATGTGCTATCGATGACTGTACGACAGTAATAGGTTGGTCATTCGTCACTATGAGCATATGTAAAATGGTCATTTCAAGTCGAAAAGCTGCTTAAAGTATTTCATTTGCAGTGACATGTTACCCTAGCACAATCATGCTTTGTAGAACCGACAAACTGCAGGGACAGATTCGTGACTCTGAATGAAGGAAAATAGGTAATACGAACACGTGTCCGGTAATGCACTGCTGCCACGATAGATGGCGCTGACGAACGGAAGCTCCTCTGACCATGTGCCGGCTGTGCGATTAACGCAGGAGCAAAACTCCATATGTATAAGAATTATCACATCCCTATTGTCAACTATGGTAGAGAAACATGGACAATGACAGAAAAGGACTGGAGCAGACTGCAAGCAGGGGAAATGAAATTTCTCAGAGTAGTTAAGGGAAAAACAAGAATGGACAGAGTAAGGAATATGGAGATTAGAAAGGACTTTAAACAAGAAAGTATGAGAGAAGAAATTGAAAGAGAGAGATTAAGATGGTATTGGCATGTTAAGAGGATGCGTGGGCAGAGACTCCCCAAAATTATGGAAGAACTAAAGATGGATGGGAAAAGACCTAGAGGGCGCCCAAGAACACGGTGGAAAATGGGAGTGAGAATATCTGTAGAAAGGAGAGGTGTGACCTGGCAGCAAGTGGAGGAAGAAAAGTGGTGGGAGGACCGAACCAAATGGAGAGGACTCATCAGCACCCAGACCTGGCAGTAGCTGGAGCGGGATTCGGATATAGATTGATAGATAGATAGACCGTAATCTGCAGAATGGTCCGGTATTCACGTCAGGAACAAGCCGAGCCAGTGCTTTTGTACGGCGAAGCAGGTAGCGTCGGTCGCTAGACGGCATGGCTATACCAAAACAAGTAACCTCATAGACACCAACCACATCACGCAACATTTCAAGCTCTTTTTGGGCTGCTGACCATTTGTCCTTTCAGACAGACGAATGTGGGGGGAGGCGGGAGACTGTGCGTACACCAACTTGCAGAAAGAGGTTCTTCAGGATGTTGAGACTAACCCTAATACAAGTTAAAGGCAAGCGGCTCACCAACATGGTGTAGGCCAAAGAACGATTATGCGTATCCTGCATCACAACCGCTACTATCCACATCAGCTGCAATAAGTGCAGAGATTATCAAGAGCGGATTTCACTCTGTGGGAAGGATTTTGTCTGTGGTTTTTGCACCAGACCATCACATTTATGGAATTTCTGTCATCAATCCTCTTTGCCAACGAAACGGCATCATCAATCTGCATGATGATCATTTGGAGGCTAAAGACAATCCTCGAGGAATGTTTGAGGCATATCATCAGCATCGATACAGCATCAATGTGTGGGCAGGGATTCTTGGTGGCCACACACTTGGACCGTGTATTGTTCCAGAACGCCTCGACGGAGGAACGTACCTCGACTTCCTGCGGAATGCTTTGCCTTGGCTGTTTAAGTCTGTGCCTTTCTCAATACGACAGGTTATATGGTTTCTGCATGATGGAGCACCACCTTACTTCCGCATTAAACTTCGCCGACATCTCAACTACATCTCTCGCAGACGTTGGACCGGGCGCGGAGGCCCTGTAGCATGGCCTGCCAAATTACCGGACTTAGCCTCCCTGGATTTTTACCTCTGTGGGGAATCTGAAAAGCGTTGTGTATGCTGATGCAGTCACTGATGTACAGACCCACCAACAGCGTGTTCTCGACACTTGTGACGCTATTCGGGGAGAGACTGGAACATGGGAAAGAGGGTGGCAATACATTATGCGACGTTTGAATGCGTCAACCGCAACCCGTGGAGACCACTTTCAACATCTGTTGTGATGTTCATGCGATGCAGCTCTATGTTGTGTTCCGGGACGATCTGTTCTTGCAGTTTGTCGGTTATATATATATAACCAGCTTATTTTACATAGCGACCCATGTCTGCATCCCTTAGTCTAGGCGTCGTTGAACAGCGTCTCGCGCCGCCAAGAGGGAAGGCACATAACACGCCATCCGACTCATCATGGTAGCAGGTCTACAGGGCAACGATTTCAATGTATTTGATGCATTTGTGACATCAAGGTAAAAGATGCGTCGGGACGGAATTTTGTGAGCTTTTTTTGCAAACGCTGTAGTCGATGTAGTTGTGGAAATTCCAGGCTGGACAACACTACGGGTTTTCCGTGTCTTACTGGGACATGAACGCGTTGCTTTTGGCTGTGTAAATGCCTGTTTGATAGGTGTTGCATAGAGGGCAGTCTGGCACCAAACGGAGATACTCAAGTGTTTCTTACTCTGAAGAGCGGATAAGAAATGGAGCACTGCTGTTGAGAGGAAAAGGCAGACATGTACTGTGCTTACGGGGCGGCAGGTGGAAATGCTAACGCTGCCCAACTTTTGTCCGTTCGGCGATTTTCGAATCGTCGGGTGCCAGACCCACACATGTTTACTGCCATCAAAAATGGTTCAAATGGCTCTGAGCACTATGGGACTTAACTTCTGTGGTCATCAGTCCCCTAGAACTTAGTACTACTTAAACCTAACTAAACTAAGGACATCCCAGACATCCATGTCTGAGGCAGGATTCGAACTTGCGACCGTAGCGGTCGCACGGTTCCAGACTGTAGCGCCTAGAACCGCTCGGCCACCCCGACCGGCTTGCTGCCATCCATAGGTGCCTACAAGAGACAGGTTCACTTGAGGCACGTTCTCGTAGTGACACCTGGGCATATAAGGCCTACTTCAGTTTGTGTTACAGGTACGAAGACCTGACGGACGCATTCGTAAATGCACAGTGCGTACACAGGGTTTGAAGAGGAGGCGTTAGCAATGGACAACACATCCTGAACAAGTTCGTGGCATGTTGCACGGTAAATGGCTGTAAGCCATTTGACAATTTAGCATGTGTGCCATGAAGATGATTTGCTCCCCTTACCGTCTTCAGAAGGTTCACTTCCTTAACCCAGAGCATTTTCCACTTGAAACTGAAATCTGCCAGGGATTTTTGCAAAGTTGTACAATTCAACCGGACTTTCCAGACCATGTACTTTTTATGGATGAAGCATCTTTTACATGAGAAGGTATGTTCAGCAGCTACAAAACTGTAAAACTGTAAAATTAGCTCTATGCCTTTGTTTGTGGTCACCAAGGTCGCTTCACTGTCAACACCGGTGATGGCTTGGTAAGCAATAATCTGAACGGCCATACATGTTCCCCAGGCGACTGAACGCAAAAAAATACTTAATCTTTTTAAAGAAACTTCGTGAAACTGGCAAAGTTCTTGGAACATGTTCCATTCAACGTGCGACAGCGAATGTGTACCTACACGATGATGCACCTGTGTGCTCCACACATGCAATGCGAATGCATTTAGGTGAAACCTGTGGTGAGAGCTGAATAGGGCGCGGTTTGGCCGGTGGCATGGTGTGCACGTTTCCACTGACTTGACACCCATTGCTTTTTCCTTCTGGTGCCACCTGAAATGTGTTGTCTATGGAACACGCACTGAGACTGATGAGGAACTGATAGCTCGCATTATGGCAGCCTCCGATGCAATTTCCACTTTGCGAAGAGTGTTTGAAAGAGTGCGACAGTCACTCCAGGAGGGCGTAATTTCTAGCACTATTTGTAACTGTTTTCAAATAAAGGTCATAAAACTTCACCCCCCCTTCTTATTTACCTTTATGCTACAAATACATTGAAAACGTTGCCCTACGGACCTGATACTATGACGGCTCGGATGGCGTCTTGTGTGTCCACCATCTTGGCGGCGCACGATGATGTCCAACGACGCCTAGCGCCGTACGCCGTATACGTATGCAATGAAATGCAATGAAATGGAGCTCAACAGATAAATGGGTCTTTATTTACTTTTCTCCTACTTCCCCGTGTAATATGACGGTACTATCGCTTGCTGTGTACCAGCTCATTCAGTCTGTTGTATCTAGGACTACTGCATACTCGGTTCGCTAGACAAACAAACAACTCGTATTACTGAGTTTTATTACAGCAAGACATGTACAAATACTTAACTTTGATAGATGTGTCGCAAGCAAAGGGCGACATACAAAATAATCAGTCTTCTTCAGAATACAGAAACACAAGTCCGTGATACGTAGAGCTTGCTCATGATGGCGGCTACGATGAGTAGGCTAATGAAGTGGCTGCCACCAGTCGGTCGCGGCGCTTATATCCTCTTCACATAGCGGCAGCTGCTGTCGCGTTTTCGTCCAGGAGGGAGGTCAGTCAACGTGCTATTGCCTGACCTCTTCTCACAGCTGTCTCTTCACTGTCGTTCCCGACTGGCGCACCGGCGCGGACTTTACGTCGTTACACAGTCATTGGTCGAACTACATACTGCGCTGCTGCATCTGCTACCACTAATTCTGCTGATACTATATTTAGACACTACCCCTTCAGACTCTGTGGACCATGCCTAGCCAACCGGTCGCCCTATCATCCGCTGCCAATCGTATCTCAGATGCCATAACCTGGGGCAGGCGGTTAGCAAACCGCTGTCATAGTCACTGTCAGCTTCCCATAGCTTGGGGCCGCTACATCTCATTCAAATAGATACTCGCATCTCTGCATTCCTCTACAGTTCTTACCATTTCTCTATCCCCTCGATTCTCTCAAATACCATGCAGATTATTTCTTGATCCCTTAAAAATATGCTGTCGTCCCGTCCCTTCTCCTTGGCACAGTTTCCACATGTTCCTCTCCTCGCCGATTTTCTGGAGAAACTCATTTTTTTAAACTTATTAGTCTACGCTACACCTCAGATGCCTCGATTCTTTTATTCTGCAGCTTCCCGCGGTGTGTGATTCGCTTCCGTGCAATACTGTTCTGTAAAATACGTTCTCAGAAATTTCTTACTCTAATTAAGGTCGCCCGATGTATGATACTATCAGACTTTTTTTGGCCAGGAACGCCCCTTTTGCCAGTGCTATTCTGCTTATTGTGTCCTCCTTGCTTAGTCTGTCATGCGATACTTTGTTTCCAAGGTAGCAGTATTAATTCGCTGAGTGTATGTCGTGGTTCACAGTTTTTATGTTAAGTTTATCGCGAGTCTCCTTTCTTAGCTTTGCTGTATCCATAGGGTGAGCATATTAGACTGTCCATTTCATTAAACAGTTCCTGCAAATCTTGCTCATTTTCACTGAAGATTGCAATGCCGTCAGTGAATATGATCATTGATTACGTTCTGCACATATCAAAAAATGTTTTGCATTAGCCTGGTTCCCATAACTCCTGAAGATAGACGTTGACTGTGGATATTGTATCACAGACACAGTCCCTTTGATTGTTCAGATACTTTAATAAACCCGCCCAAAGATATAAACAACCATGCATGAGCAGCGTCTATTAGATGGATGGGATTCGACAACCGATCACTTCCACTAATTACACCAAGGAGGGGGTACATGGCCCGTGTTGTCTGTCGTTCAACCATGCCTAGACGGTCAATATCGCGGTTCGATCCCGTTTACATTGTCACTTTGTGCCAGGAACGGATCTCAGCAAAGGAAGTGTCCAGGCGTCACGGAGTGAAGGAAAGCGATGCTTTTCGGATATGGAGGTGATACAGAGAGACAGAAATTGTCGATGACATGCGTCGTTCAGGCTGCCCAAGGGCTACTACTGCAGTGGACGACCGATGCCTACGGATTATGGCTCCGGGGAAACCTGACAGCAACGCTTTTCGTTCAGCCACCTTACGTCGTGTTACGATTCAAACCGTGCGCAATAGGCTGCATGATTCGCAACTTCACTCCAGACGACCATGGCGTGGTCCATCTTTGGAACCGCGACACCATGCAGCGCGGCACAGATGGGCCTAACAACATGCCCAATGCACTGCTCAGGATTGGCATCACGTTCTCTTCACCGATGAGTGTTGCATATGCCCTCAACCAGACAATCGTCAGGGACGTGTTTGGAGGCAACCCGGTCAGGCTGAACGCCTTAGACACACTGTCCAGCGAGTGCAGCAAGGTGGAGGTTCCCTACCGTTTTGGGGTGGTATTATGTGGAGCCGACGTACGCTTTTGGTGTTCATGGAAGGCGCCATAACGGCTGTAGGATACGTGAATACCATCCTCCTACCGATAGTGCAACCATATCTGCAGCATACTGGCGAGATATTCGTCTTCATGGACGACAATTCGTGCCCCCATCTTGCACATCTTTTAATGACCTCTTGTATGCATTGACGGCGCTTTGAGCAGTGGACGTTACATTTCAGATGTGTTACGACCCGTGGCTCTACCCTTGATTCGATCCCTGCGAAACCCTACATTTCAGCAGGATAATGCACGACCGCATGTTGCAGGTCCTGTACGGGCCTTTCTGCATACAGAAAATGTTCGACAGCTGCCCTGACCAGCACATTCTCCAGATCTCTCACCAATTGTAAACGTCTGGTCAATGGTGGCCGAGCAACTGGCTCGTCACAATACACAGGCACTACTCTTGATGAACTGTGGTATCGTGTTGAAACTGCATGGGCAGCTGTACCTGTACACGCCATCCAAGCTCTGTTTGACTCAATGCCCATGCGTATCAAGGCCGTTATTACGGCCAGAGGTGGTTGTTCTGGGTACTGATTTCTCAGGATCTATGCACCCAGATTGTGTGTAAATGTAATCACATGTCAGTTCTAGTATAATATATTTGTTCAATGACTACCCATATATCATTTGCCTTTCTTCTTGGTGTAGCAATTTTAATGGACAGTAGTGTAATTCCTAGGCATTTAGTTGAATTTACGGTCTTCAGAATTGACTGATTTATCGTGTAACCGAAGTTTAACGAATTATTTTTAGCACTCATGAGGAAGACCTCACAGTTTTTTTTATTTACGGGCAACTGCCAATTTTCGCACGATTCAGATATCTTTTATAAATTTTTAGCAATTTGTTTTGATCTTCTGATGACTTTATTAGTCGATAAACGACATTGTCATCTGGAAACAACCTAAGACGGCTGCTCAGATTGTCTCCCAAATCATATATATAGATAAAGAAAAGCAAAGGGCCTATAACACTACCTTGGGGAGCGCCAGAGATCACTTCTGTTTTAGTCGATGGCTTTCCGTCAATTACTACGAACTGTGACCTCTCTGACAGGAAATGACAAATCGAGTTACATAATTGAGACGATATTCCGTAAACACCCAATTTCACTACAGGCCGCTTATGTGCTACAGTGTCAAAAGCGTTCTGGAAATACGCATTCGATCTGGAATCCCTTGTCAATAGCACTCAGCAATTCATGCGAATAAAGTGCTAGTTGTGTTTCACAAGAACTATGTTTTCTAAACCCATGTTGACTGTGTGTCAATAGACCGCTTTCTTCGAGATAATTCATAATGTTCGAACACAATGTATGTTCCAGAATCCTGCTGCATAATGTTAGTTACTGTGTAGACCTCATCGGGTGAACACGGATTTTTATACTATACCCTGCGTGCCAACAGAGGATGGCGTTTATCCTTTACAGATCTCGTCTTGGTTATTTCGCAGTATATGTGTTGGGACGAGTGACATGTTGCCTGACTTAACATGAAATTGATACTCTCGGAATTGTAACAGTGATCTTCTCCTTGTTGCGCAACGTCCGTCTTGTAGGTCTGGCTGAGAGTTCTGAGTATCTGCGTTACGCTTTCGGACCCACTAAATGAACCCATGTACTCAGCAGACAACAGCGTTAGCCGTCTAAAGATCACCGTTAGGTGTAAAACCCGTTTTACCGGGCGACTTTCTGGTCAAAATCGACTACTGAAAGTGCGAGCGCCTTTCGTGCAAACTTGTCAATCAGCAGCCAACCACGTCGCGACTGTGCCTTTGATGTCAGTGATATATAGATTTTGTCGGCTGTGGCGTTCTAAATTTTCGAGTTCGCTGCACACTGTGTATGCTCAGAAACAGGTTATTCTGGCATCGTCTGCTAATGTCGCCTATTCCGGCCGAGCTAACTCATATTACAGTATTGGATTTCTTGCTCTTGTGTCGTCTTAATATTTTGCTTTGGTTTTGTGACACGTTGAAAAGGTTGCACGAGGTTCTGGTAATTTTCCTATTAGTGATCTCCTACAAAAAGAAGTATTTACGTTTGCAGAGGAAAAGCCTACACTATGCATAAATACGAGGGGCATTCAGTAAGTAATGCAACACATATTTTTTCTCGGCCAATTTCGATGGAAAAAAATGCGAAATTCTTTTTGGAACACCGTGGAATATTCTCGCTACAGCATCTATAGTTTCGTGAAGTACCGATAGGTGACGGTACTTTACGTAGCCTTGAAAATGGCGTCTGTAACAGAGGTGCATTCGAAGCATAGAGCTGAAAGCCAGAGCATCGCAGATATCCTTAGGCGCTTACAGAATGTCTACGGAGACCTGGCAGAAAAAAAGCACGTAGAGTCGTTGGCCGAGGTGTCTGGCATCAGCGCAACATGGTCACGCAAACCTGTCAGATGTCCCCTATACCCGCCGGCCGCACACAGCTGTTACGTCTGCAATTTTGGAACGTGCGGACACTCTCATCGAGGTGGTCGACGAATCTCAAACAAACACCTTGCTGCTCAACTGGACGTCTCTGTTGGTAGGGCTGACACACCTGTCAATAAGTTGGGGTACTCAAAGGATGTGGCCGCTGGGTTCCTTGCCACCTAACAGAGGACCACAAAGATGGCGGCCACTGAGTGACGCACGTTTCTTTGGCTCGCGAGTTTTTCCGCTCATTGAAGGTGTTACAAAGAAGTGCGGCAGTCCACAACGTGTGCATCCGACTAAACAAGTGTTGGCTGCCGTGGTGTGTTGCTCTCCGTTGATTACCACAAGTGATAAGTGAGTGAAAAATGGGAAGAGCACGAGTAAGCGGCAGGAGGCTAGGCTACAGGGGCGCAGGCAGCGCCCGCGCCCGGTCTCCGGCGGCAGGTGAGGCCCCGCTTCCCGACATCGGGGAGCTCGTCCTGTCCCAGGTGAGTGCGGCGCTGCACAGTAAAGACACGCTAGACGTAATCGTGCAATCCATCACGGACTCTGTGACGGCCGTGGTCATGGACAAACTGCAAGAGTCTGTCGGGCGCAACAGCATCGAAATCCAGTCTCTTAAAAAGTCCCTGGCCGCACAAGAGAAAAAAGCTGCCGACCTAGAAGCTAAACTGTCTGCGGCCACCGATGAAATTGAGCAGTATCAGCGAAGGAACAGCTTGTGCTTGTTCGGGGTAGCTGAAAACGATCGTGAAAACACCGACGACCTGGCCATTAGCCTAGTGCGTGAAAAACTTGGCGTGCAGATCGACGTGGCCGATACCGACAGAAGCAACCGTGTTGGGCGCAGGATACCATGTGCCATGAAACATCTGACGCGCGAAAGACTAAAAGTTTTGAACACTGCGATCACACAGTTCGGCCTTCAAATGTATGGACCCAGGATGGCAGGATCGTAGTCAAGACGAAAGGAGGGAGGAAAACGGTGACGAACATGTCCAAACTGAAAGACTGAGCGAAATCTCGCGAGACACAAAGTCTCATATTGTACTCTGTCCAAAATACGTTAATTTTTATTCTTTCTTTTCATTTTTTTACCTGAATATTGCTTCGTTATTTCTATAAATACCATAAGTACTCTATTTAAAATCAGTCAATTGTTTCACATAAATATTGCTTCTTTATTTGTCTATCATAAGTGCTCATGTATATTCATATTGTCAGTCAAACGGGAATTAACATTCTCCATTAACAGGAATCTCCTTAAAACCGCCTTTCTATATCTGTTATTTTCATCCTCGTCACTACCACTACTACTACTATTATCTTTTTCGTAACCACTACTGCCACTTTCCATCTTTCTTTTCGCTCCCTGCTCCGATACTTCCAGCTTGTCTTTCACCTTTAGCCCACAGACGCTTGAGTCAGTCACGACCTTGGACACACCTGTAAATATGTCTTTCCCCCGCGAAATCAGGCTTTTGTCCCTCTTCCGGCCAGCAGGTAAACGGAGCGCGCTCGGTCCTACAGGCGGCCACAATGGGACGGACTGGTTCCGGCGGTGGGCTCTTCGTGGCCCACATGAACGCTCAGTCGCTAACGGCTCACTTCGACGAGTTCTGTGACCTGTTCTGCCAATCGCTGTTCCATATTATCCTCGTCTCTGAAGCTTGGTTGAAACCAAACATTTCTTCCGACGCTATCCGAATCACTGGTTACTCTCTCCAAGGGCAGATCGTGGAACACGACGCGGGGGTGGTGTGGGTGCCTATGTTCGCTCTGATCTGAGACCTACTATACTATGCACATCGGATGCGAAGGGCGAAGGAGAAGCAGAGTTCTTGTTTTTCGAAATAAATACATCAAATCAGAAACTGCTAATTGGAGTAATCTAGAAACCTCCAAACGTCGGTGCTATGTCCTCCTTTCAGTCTGCCCTGTCCTCTCTCGTGACACTGTATGAACACGTAATCATTATGGGCGACACAAACATCGACTTACAGTTAAAATCTCCCTCTGCAGAAAAACTAAGGAGACTGTTCCACTCCAATGATATGAGTTTAAGACCGCCGGACCCAACTCATTACACGCCACACAGCCATATAATAGCAACAAAGCGACCAGATAAAATAATTCGCGCCAATCAGACATCCGCTCCGGGACTCTCTGCTCATGACGTGATATTCTTAAATTACTCAGTGCATACTACCAAAGAAAAATCTCACCTGGTAACCTACAGAAACCTAAAAAATGTTAACCATGACGCTCTTCAAAAGGATTGCTCAGACATCCCTTGGCATGATATAAGCAATGAACCGACTTTAGACGGAAAAATTCGGGAATTATGTCACAAAATTATTGCACTGTATGATAAACATGCTCCTCAACGCACTGTCAAGGTAAAGAGAGCTCCCGCTCCCTGGCTCACCACTGCATTACGCCAGTTAATGAATAAACGTGATGCTGCACATAGGGCCTTCAAGCATAACCCAACTCCCGAGGCGTACGAAACTTATAGGAAACTCCGAAATAAAATCAAGCAAAGCGTGAGGAATGCCAAAATCAGACATGCCCGCTCTCTCGTATGCGGCATATCAAAACCTGCTGCACTGTGGAAAAAGCTGCGCAGTTTCGGTATAGGGAAGCGAAGATCTGACGCTGTTTATCAAGCGTCTGCAGAAGAATTAAACGATTTCTTCTCAACAGCTGTAAACTGCCACGCAGCGACAAATTACCAGCCCCAAGATATCAATCTCTCGAGAGACAAGTTTATCCTAAAACATGTCACTACCGGCACAGTACATAAGGCAATTATGAGAATCTCTTCCGAGGCAGTTGGAAATGATGGAGTGATCATTGGCATGATTAAGAACGTCGTAGACACTGTTACTCCAGTTATCACAGACATCTTCAACCTGTCTCTTGTCAGTAGTACATATCCTACTGAGTGGAAGCAAAGTTTAATTCAACCTATACCCAAGACTGACAACCCTAAGTTGCCAGGTGACTAAAGGCCGATCAGCATACTACCTGCAATATCTAAAGCCCTAGAATTCTTCGTCCATGAACAGCTGACGGATTACCTCAAAACTCATAACATCCACGACAAATATCAGTCAGGCTTTCGAAAGCACCATAGTACAGCAACTGCATTAATCAAAGTAACTGATGACATTAAACACGCTATGGACAGACGTGAAGCTACCATCCTAACACTGCTTGACTTTAGCAAGGTTTTTGATACAGTTGACTTTGATATATTACTAATTAAAATGAAGCAGCTGAATTTCTCAAACAGCGCAATACACTGGTTCGACAGCTACCCCAAAAACAGAAGTCAACAAGTCAT
Source organism: Schistocerca americana (assembly GCF_021461395.2). Taxonomy (NCBI): domain Eukaryota; kingdom Metazoa; phylum Arthropoda; class Insecta; order Orthoptera; family Acrididae; genus Schistocerca; species Schistocerca americana. Next base: position 850,762,108 of record NC_060121.1, read on the forward strand.
TTGTGGGTCGGAAAAGTCATCATGGAAAAACGTGCGCTCTGGAGTTCCCCAAGGCTCTGCCCTTGGTCCATTACTCTTCTCACTGTACATTAATGGTATTTCTTCAGTGATTCACTCCTGCAACTACCATCTATATGCCGACGACATCCAACTGTACATAAGTGCAAGCCCCAAGAAATTTGCTGACGCAGTAGCGAGTATGAACGCAGATCTTTGCTCTGTTTCTCGATGGGCGCAGAACCTAGGTCTGAAACTAAACCCCAAGAAATCCCATGTCATACTTATATCTCATCCAAAGTTAATCAGCCGGTACTTTCGCGAAACAGTCCCTCAAATACTTTTCAATGGTACTCAACTACCATACCAAAAAACAGTAAAAGACCTTGGAATAATCTTGGATGAACACCTAAACTGGGAAGAACAAACAGTCACAGCTTGCCGGATATCGCTCTCCTCCCTACATGCAATTCAAAAATTTAGAAAAATATTTCCAACCCATGTTAAACAAAAATTAGTCCAAACACTAGTCTTGCCTAACCTTTACTACTGTCATGTAGTTCAACATGGCACAAATAGTGAAAATTCGAGATGCCTCGAGCTAGTGATGAATGCTTGCGTTAGATACGTATGCAATATACGCTTGTATGATCATATCAGTCCTTCATACTCCCAGCTAGGTTGGATACGCCCACATAAGGCACGCGATCTCCACACGATGTCCTTACTTCATCGATTTCTTGGCCACTGGTTCCCCCAATACTTATCTTCTCACTTTAAACACCTGTCATCATTCCACAACCGCAATACCAGATCGGATACGTCTAGCATCTTGGCGGTACCTTTACATAACACAAAATCTTTCTCCTTGTCATTCTCCATCTCAGCCATACGACTATGGAACGCGCTCCCCTGTGATCTGCGTCTTATCCAGAACCACTCAACATTCAAGAGGGAACTCAAGACTTACATATTAGGGACGGTATAGCCACCATTGTTGTGCCCCTCTCATCTATTTCTTTCTCCTCTCCATCATAGCTTCGAATTTTACCATTCTATTTCTCTTCCTCTAACCTACCTACCTCTTCTATATCTCTTTCACCCCATTCTATCGTCTTATGTCTCTGCTTGATGAGAATAACTCACAAGTTGCAAGAATATAACGAGAAAATTCACAACTAGCAATAGGACTGACATTCATAAAAGAAAAATATGTTTACTTTCATATACATAGTCATTACTATTATTATTATTATTCTTGATTGTTATAATTATTTTTTGATTGTTATAATTATCATTGTACTACTTTTATAATCTCTATTTTTTTCTTTAACATTAATACTGTATAACATGTTATACGTCCTTAATGTCTGTAGAAACTGAAATTTGTTGAACCTGAGTATGCCCGGTTGGGCGTAAGAGAGGGCCTGCAGGCCATAATCTCTGCCAGGTAAAATAAATGCATAAATAAATAAAATAAATAAATAAACAACGAAGGACAATCTGCGGAATGGCTTATGTATTACAAGGCTAATCGTGACAATTTTTTGTCGAACATCGTCTAGGCGATGAAGCATGGGTCGATCACTTCGAACCGGAAACAAAACGGCATGAGGAGGCGCCACACCACCTCTCCTCCGAATAAAATGTTCAAAGCCGCACCCTCACCCGGTAAAGCCATAGCGACGGTCTTCTAGGACTGCCAAGGTGTTATTCGGTTTCACTTACTCCGTCATTGTGCAATGATCAAATCTGAAGGGTATTGTGCTACTCTCAGGAAACTGAAGAAACGACTTCGGTGTATTTTCCTTCTCCATGACAACTAAAAGCCCCACAGAAGTCTGCGTACGCGAGAGGAGCTCACAAAGCTTCATCGGACTGTTCTTCTTCGTTCACTCTGTAGCCCCGAATCTCGCACTTTCCGACTTCTGTGTGTTTGTCCCAGTGAAGGATGCAATCTGCGGGAAGCAGTACGCGGATGATGTGGAGGTTACTGACACAACAAGACGCTGGCTCCGACGTCGACCAGTATAGTGATACCATCGGGCATACAGGCCTTCCCAGTATGATGGCGTAAGGCCGCCACATTGAACTGAGATTATGCTGAAAAATAGGGTTTTGTAGCCTGAAGAAAAGGGAATGATATGGTGTAACGGAATCCTCAATAAATCCAATCTGCGTTGAGAAAAAAAGGGTCGCATTAATTATTGAAGTCTTCTTGTACAAACGTTTTTTAATGGAAGTTATTTGAACAGTGAAAAAATCGCACGAGAAAAATGATGTTCGTTGTTATGTGGCACCAGTCGAGGAAACAAAATACAGATGTTGTTCGATGCTTTTGCAAGTACATGCACTGAAGCGCCAAAGAAGCTGGTATAGGAATGCATACTGAAATACAGAGAAATGTAAACAGACAGAAAAAGGCGCTGCCATCGGCAACGCCTTTATAAGAAAACAAGTGTCTGGTAGAGTTGTTATATCGGTTACTGCTCCTACAATGGCACGTTATCAATATTTAAGTGAGTTTGGATGTGGCGTTGTAAGGCATACGAGCGATGAGACACAGCAACTCCTAGGTAGCGATGAAGTGGGGCTTTTCCTGTACAACCATTTCATGAGTGTACCGTGAATATCAGGAATCCGGTAAAACATCAGATCTCCGACTTCGCTGCTGCCGGAAAATGATCCTCCTAGAACGGGACAAACGACGACTGAAGACAATCGCTCAATGCGACAGAAGTGAAATCCTTCCGCAAAATGCTGCAGATTTCAGTGCTGGGCCATCAACAAGTATCAGCGTGCGAACCATTCAACGAAACCTCATCGATACGGCTATCGGAGACGAAGCCCCATTTGTGTACCTTTGATGACAAGACGACACAAATCTTTACGCCTCGTCTAGGCCCGTCAACACCGACATTGGACTGTTGATGACTGGAAACATGTTGCCTGGTCGGACGAGTCTCGTTTCAAATTATATAGAGCGGAAGGACGTGTCTGGATATGGAGACAACCTCATGAATCCATGGACACTGCATGTCAGCAGGGAACTGTTCAAGGCTCTGTAATGGTGTGGGGCGTGTGCAGTTGGAGTGATATCGGACCCGTGATACGTCTAGATTCGACTCTGTGACACCTACGTAAGCATCTGTCTGATCACCTGCATCTATTCATAAATGATAATTAATTGAAGCCATCAGCTGCCGACAGGTGTAGTTGATATACCTCGATTGGGACAGCTGAAAATGTGTGTCCCAACCGGGACTCGGACTGGGGATCTCCTGTTTGCATGGCAGATGGTCTATCCATCTGAGACACCGAGGACTCAGATGAATAGCGTGACTGCAGGGACCTTTCCCTTGCACGCTCCCCGTCAGACCCACTTTTCCAACTGTCCAGAATCCACATACGTAATGTTCCTAATAGATATTTGCCCATCCACTCATTACTCGCACACACTAAGGTGACGATTCGCGTAAGAGTTTGTGCAACCTGTGCGCATTCGCACAGACGAAGGTCAATGGCCTGGTAGCCTTAAACTATATATGAAGATAATAACTGTTCTCGAAAGAACGGATGTCACTGATGACCGCGCAGCTTCTCTAGAAATAAATGATAATTAATTGAAACCGTCAGCTGCCGACAGGTGTAGTTGATATACCTCGATGGGGACAGCTGAAAATGTATGACCCGTCCGGGTCTCGAACCCGGGATATCCTGCTGACATGGCAGATGCTCTATCCATCTAAGTCACCGAGGACACAGATGAATGGCGCGACTGCAGGGACTTATCCCTTGTACTCTGCCCGTGAGGGAGCCTATACGCGAATCGTCATCTTAATGTGCTCGAGTAATGAGTCGATGGGCATATATCTATCAGGAACATTACGTATGTAGATTGTGGACGGTTGGTTCAAAATGGTTCAAATGGCTCTGAGCACTATGGGACTTAACTACTAAGGTCATCAGTCCCCTAGAACTTAGAACTAATTAAACCTAACTAACCTAAGGAAGTCACACACATCCATTCTCGAGGCAGGATTCGAACCTGCGACCGTAGCGGTCGCGCGGTTCCAGACTGTGTGGACGGTTGGGAATGTTGGTCTCACGGGGATCGTGCAAGGGATAAGTCCTTGCAGTCACCCTATTCATCTGTGTGTTCGGTGGCTCAGATCGTTAGAGCGTCTGTCATGTAAGCAGGAGATCCCGGGTTCGAGTCCCGGTCGGGGCACACATTTAAAGCTGTCCTCATTGAGGTACATCAGCTACACCTGTCAACAGCTGAGGGTTTCAATAAATTATCATTTATTTCTAGAGAAGCTGCACGTTCATCAATGGTATCTATTCTTTCGAGAACAGTTACTATCTTTATATATGCATGTATTCATGTCCGTTGTGCATTCCGACAGACTTGGGGAACTACAGCAGGACAATGTGACACCACACACGTCCAGAATTGCTACAGAGTGGTTCCAGGAACACTCTTCTGAGTTGAAACACTTCCGCTGGCCACCAAACTCCCAACACATGAACATTATTGAGCGTATCTCGTATTCGGATGCCTTGCAACGTGCTGTTCATAAGAGATCTCCACCCTCCCCGTACTCTTACGGATTTGTGGACAGTCCTGCAGGATTCATAGTGTCAGTTCCCTCCAGCACTACTTCAGAAGTTTGGCTCTGAGCACTATGGGACTTGACATCTATGGTCATCAGTCCGCTAGAACTTAGAACTAGTTAAACCTAAATAACCTAAGGACAGCACACAACACCCAGTCATCACGAGGCAGAGAAAATCCCTGACCCCGCCGGGACTTCAGAAGTTAGTGGAGTCCATGCCACGTCGTGTTGTGGTACTTCTGCGTGCTCACTGGGGCACTACACGATATTAGACATGTGCTCCGGTTTCTTTGGCTGTTCAGCGTATTTTCCCGAGCAAATAAATGCATATATTTTGAAACGTTTGGACGACATTTTTCCTGTTCTTCCAATTCTCAGGAGTGTAGCCAATATACCACACGAACTACACTCATTTTGAATTTTCGTTTGGTCACTAATAAAATCTATTATCATTGCTTGTTCCTACATTTTGAAAGCATGTTTCAGTGTTTCCGTGAAACGAGTAGCCCTTCATAACCTGACTTTCAGCATTCAGGTATCACACTGCACAGCGTACTATTCTCAAAGCACACGCATTTTGGCACTGATGTGTAAACTAAAATGACCACTTCAGGCAGACGAGACTCACGAGGCCACGAATTTCGGATCACGGATTTACTTCAGACTATGTACACTTTCACTAGTGCAGTAGGACAATATAATAAATTGTATATATAAATTGTATATATATATAAATGTATATATAATATAAATTGTATACATAAATAATATAATAAAGTAATAAGCCGTACTATTTCTATTTATGCGATTTCGAGAAAATCGCGAGAGAAATTTTACTCGTCAGTGATATACCGGTGCCGTGCGATCCTAGGCAGAAAAGGGCGGTTGTCATACAGTTAGCGATCAAGGTCTGTATTCGGAGGATCGCTGGATCGAATCAGTCTCATGTTTTTCTTTATTTTTTTTAAAATTTGTATTTGAACACTCGTCATATTATTTCACACATTTGAAAGGTGTGAAATATTACCTTGTATCCTGCAAAGACACACGTGTATTTACATGATCTTTTATTCAGCTGCCTGCTAATTAAAAAAAAATGTTTCAAATGGCTCTGAGGACTATGGGACTTAACATCTGAGGTCAACAGTCCCCTAGAACTTAGAACTACTTAAACCTGACTAACGTTAGGGCATCACACACATCCATGCCCAAGGCAGGATTCGAACCCGCGACCGTAGCGGTCGCGCGGTTCCAAACTGAAGCGCCTAGAACCGCTCGGCCACTCCGGCCGGCACTGCTTTGCAGATGGACGCTTCAACCTGCAGACGAGCAACGATCTTGGAAAGCCCAAGGAAAACATCGATAAATAACGGTGTGAATAACTCTATTCTATAATACAATGAGTTACAATATGCCGTAATATGAAGACAATGTACGATTAATCGTCAGATGTGCTTTCGAAGTTAAAAGTTGCGGGATGATATTTTTCATACAGCCACCTAAAACAAAAATTAAAACGGCATCTGCTGCATCGAATGAATGCAGTTTTCGCGCGTGTACGAGAAATCTTGATAGTTTCTAAGGAAAAATGAAACTCGTTGACTTTTGAAAATTTTCTCTATCTGCTGACGATTTGGATGGAAAGCATACGTAACGTTACATTTTCGTATAGACCGGTGCCGAAAATAGACGATGTAAAATTCATTGTATTTTAATAGCTCCTTCACGAGATACAATTTCTCGTTCGTTGTCAACCAAATATGAACAAGTTTTAAGGTCCTTGATAACGTTTTTAACTTGCCTATAGAAATAAAAGATGCATACTATTTGTTTTAGTAATAAAAACTACTAAACAGGCAAAGAAAAACGTAATTTTAATAAAAGTTACTGAAAATACACGTGTCTTTCCATCGTATTACCTTTCAGATTAATATGTTCGAAATAATATGAATAGTGTTGCAAGAAAGAAAAGAGCGGTAGTGAGACTGTATCCGGCGAACCACCGATTACTGAGCTTGAACGCTAAAAATGGTTCAAATGGCTCCGAGCACTATGAAACTTAACATCCGTGGTCATCAGTCCCCTAGAACTACTTAAACCTAACTAACACACATCCATGCCCGAGGAAGGATTCGAACCTGCGACGGTAGCAGTCGGGCGGTTCCGGAGTGAGCGCCTAGAACCGCTCGGCCACCGCGGCCGGCTTGAACGCTAACCACACGATCGCCGCCAGCCCGTGCTAGGCGTAGCAAAGCACCTGTACATCACATACGCGTAAAACTTCTCTTGCGATTTTCTCTCAATCGCCTAAGTAATTCGCCTTGCACATTATGTTGTTATGGATTACTGAAAGTGTACAAAGTTTGTAGTAAATACATGATGCGAACGTTGTGGCCTCCATTTGTCAGTACGGGAATGAAACACTAGGGTGCCTCAAGTAGACTCACTTGTTCCGAGCAGTCAGTTAAGACAAGGAAGTGATCGTGTACGAGGGCGGAAAAAAAAAGAGAAATCCCTGAATGACATTTGCCGTGACCAGAGCTACTGTAGTACGCATTTCCACCGCCAGACGTGTGTAGCGCAACTCATTTCCACTTCAGTGTCGTCTGTGTTGTCGACCTGGCTCCTTTTGTTCATCTGCAGTGATTGTTTTTGCTAGCGCTGTTTTGTTGATGTTTAAGTGAAGAACGTGCAGCTGTGAAATTTTGTTTTCTACTCGGTAAAAATTCTGCTGAAACTGTTTTAATGTTGAAACAACTTACCAAGATGAGACTATGGGGAAAACTCAAGTGTACGAATGGTTTGCTTGGTTTAAAAATGGTGACATATCTGTTGATGAGAAACCTCATTCTGGACATCCATTAACTGCATGAATCGACGAAAATATTGAAAAAATTCGAAAGCTTGTCTTCACAGACCGTCGACACACAATTAATCAATCGTCAGAAATTAGTGGGTTACCCTGGAGCTCGGTTTAGCGCATTTTAATTGAAGATTTGGGAATAAAAAGGGTTGCTGCCAAGTTTCTTCCTCGTGTTATGATTGACAGTCAAAAGGAACGTCGTCTTGAAATATGTCATGCCTTGCAACAATAGCTTGAAACTGCCTATTGGCTTCTGCCTCGAGTTCTACGGCCGACGTTCATCTAATGTTTTTCTGACATTTCGCCAGCACGAGTGGCTGGCATTGTCAAAGCTTCGCCCTCCGCTGCCGTTGGTGAACTGGAGCCTAGCTCGCAGCCGCTGACTATATGTACCTGGCGCGCCAATGTCCGAGGGCTTCTCCGCGGTCATTTCCAGTGCGGTTCTCCTCTTGCTACCTGCGACGGTCGTTCGCTGCAGCACAGGAAGTCAGGATCCGTTTACCTTAAGGTTTTCCTCTTTCTTTTTGAAACTGTTCGCGTGTTTTTGTATTTCTACAGCTTCTCTGAACAAGCGCGTGTGATACTGCTTCTCTACAGCCAGAACTTATGTGTCGGCGAATTTTATTACGTGGTCGGTCTCACTCAGTGCGTGCTCTGCCACGGCCGATTTCTCCACCTGCCCCAACCTGCAATGCCGCTTATGTTCTTTGATCCTGGTGTTGATTGATCGTCCGGTCATTCCGACATAAACTTTTCCGCATGTGCATGGTATGCGGTATATTTCCGACATTGCAAGTGGGTCCCTTTCCTCCTTTGCCGAACTAAGACACTCTTTGATCTTCCTTGTCGGTTTGAAAATCGTCTTTACGCCATGATTGCGCAATATACGGCTGATTCTGTCTGTCACTCTGGAAATGTATGGCAAAAAGGCCGTACCCGACGTTTCTTTTTCTGATTCCTTACTTCGCCGAGTGTTTGACTCTGTTTCACTTCTAATATAATTTGTGGAGTTCCTATTGCTCCTCAGAACACTTTCCAGGAGTTGCATTTCGCGCCTGAGGTGCTGTGGCTCGCATATTCGCCCTGCTCGCTTTACGAGCGTATCAATAATGCCTATTTTCTGGCTCGGTGGTGGTTTGATACTTTGTGCAGGTAACGGTCGGTTTGTGTCGGTTTGCGATACACGCTGTCCCAGGTTGTCGCCATCCCTTGTGACCAGCACATCTAGAAATGGTAGTTTTTGTCATTTTCTACTTCCATGGTAAAACGTCAGTAAAAACATTAGATGAACGTCGGCCGAAGAATCCGAGACAGAAGCCAATAGGCAGTTTGTCAACAAGTGGCCACGAAAGCCTTAACAATTTTTTAATAGCTTGAAACTGATACAGATTTTCTGTCAAAGATCGTTACTGGCAGTGAGTCACTGTGCTATGGTTACGACCCAGAAACAAAGCAACAGTCGAGCGAGTGGAAGACGTCATCGTCACCCCGTCCAAAAAAAAAAAAAAAAAAACAACGTCAAGTCAAATCAGACATCAAAACAATGCTGATTTGTTTTTTTTTTTTTCATGCCAAGAGCATAGTTCATTCAGAGTTTGTTCCCCCGACGTGAGACCGTCAATCAAACCTTTTATTTGAAAGTTTTAAGAAGATTGCACATAAGTGTTCGTCAGAATAGACCCGATTTGTGGCAGACAGGGGACTGGTTGTTCCTCCACGACAATGCACCTGCGCACATAGCCATCTCTGTTAGACAGTTTTTGGCTAAAACTGGCACGGTTCTGCTGCCCCACACACCTTAATCACCTGACCTGGCTCCGTGCGACTCTTTCTTATTTCCACGCATGAAAAGGGGCATGAGAGAACACCGGTTTGACAACATTGAAGAAGTCACGGAAAAAACGAAGGAGGTGTTGTCAGCTATTTTTAAAGATGACGACAAAAAAGAAGCACCGGTGGGACAAATGTATTAGTTGTAATGCTGAGTATTGTGAGGGAGATACGGTTGTTTTGTAAACAGTCTGAAAATATATAACTTTTAGAAAACAATTCTGGTTTTTTTGCGCACCCCCCTCGTAAAATGGGCTTAACCCAGAGCTTCAGGCCCCCAATCTCGACGCTTAAAATGAGCGGATAAGTAAATAAACGAGGAACTTGAAAGCGCAGAATTACACACGCGCCACAGACACGCCGTCAGTTCCGTCGCCGTGTCGGTGTCGCTACTGGCAGGTGGGGGTGGCGTGCGGTCGCTGACTGGCGCCAGGCAGCTATTTGTGGCGCGGTCGCCGCGTCCACCTGAGACCAGCGCCAACGCCGGCGCCGGCGTCGCCGCTTTGTGCGTGCGTGCGCCCACAACTTTTCTTTTGTGGCGGTCGCGAGGCGGACTTTCGCTCGACAGGTTATTTCCATTTGCGGCGCGCCAAAAATAGCCGGTTTTAAATTTACACCTCGGTAATAACAAGTTTTGCGGTATAACCTGAGTTATTACAATTTCCACTGTGGCTGCGGCGGCACATCGCGGCCGTGATGGATGGCCGCGCGGCACGGAAGGTTAGCTGCCGGGGGCGGTAATGAAGCAGACCGACCGCCGGGCGAATTCACTTGCCGTGACCGACTCGCCGCTAACTGATCCGCGCTTTTGTTTACGATAGGTTCCGCCAAAAGCTTACATGTTGCTGACAGTTAATACCGTCGAAAAGGAAATAACCAACAGCAACTACAACGTTGCCGCAATAATTGTAACACCATGAATTCGTCATGGAACATACGTCAAATGCTTCGATATGAAAATGATGAATGCAAATGTGGAAATTACCGAACAATCAGTTTAATAAGCCACAGCTGCAATACTAACGCGAATTCTGTACGGTCGAATGGGAAAACTGGTAGAAGCCGACCTCGTGGAAGATCAGTTTGGATTCCGTAGAAATATTGGAACACGTGAGGCAATACTGACCTTACGACTTATCTTAGAAGCTAGATTAAGAAAAGGCAAACCTACGTTTCTGTCATTTGTAGACTTAGAGAAAGCGTTTGACAATGTTGACTGGAATACTCTCTTTCAAATTCTGGAGGTGGCACGGGTAAAATACAGGGAGCGAAAGGCTATTTACAATTTGTACAGAAACCAGATGGCAGTTATAAGAGTCGAGGGGCATGAAAGGGAAGCAGCGGTTGGGAAGGGAGTGAGACAGGGTTGTAGCCTATCCCCGATGTTATTCAATCTTTATATTGAGCAAACAATAACGGAAACAAAAGAAAATTCGGAGTAGGTATTAAAATCCATGGAGAAGTAATAGAAACTTTGAGGTTTGCCGATGACATTGTAATTCTGTCAGAGACAGCAAAGGACTTGGAAGAGCTGTTGAACGGAATGGATAGTGTCTTGAAAGGAGGATATAAAATGAACATCAACAAAAGCAAAACGAGGATAATGGAATGTAGTCGAATTAGGTCGGGTAATGCTGAGGGAATTAGATTAGGAAATGAGACACTTAAAGTAGTAAAGGAGTTTTACTATTTGGGGAGCAGAATAACTGATGATGGTCGAAGTAGAGAGGATATAAAATGTAGACTGCCAATGGCAAGTAAAGCGTTTCTGAAGAAGAGAAATTTGTTCACATCGAATATAGACGTAAGTGTCAGTAAGTCATTTCTGAAAGTATTTGTATGGAGTGTGACCATGTATGGAAGTGAAACATGGACGATAAACAGTTTGGACAAGAAGAGAATAGAAGCTTTCGAAATGTGGTGCTACAGAAGAATGCTGAAGATTAGATGGGTAGATCACATGACTAATGAGGAGGTATTGAATAGTATTGTGGAGAAGAGAAGTTTGTGGCAAAACTTGACTAGAAGAAGGGATCGGTTGGTAGGACATGTTCTGAGGCATCAAGGTATCACCAATTTAGTACTGGAGGGCAGCCTGGAGGGTAAAAATCGTAGAGGAAGACCAAGAGATGAATAGACTAAGCAGATTCAGAAGGATGTAGGTTGCAGTAGGTACTGGGAGATGAAGAAGCCTGCACAGGATAGAGTAGCATGGAGAGCTGTATCAGACCAGTCTCAGGACTGAAGACCACAACAACAACAATGCAAATGATTAGTACTTCAGCGCAAGTGCACAAAGTTGGCTATACTAATGCCACCAATATTCAGCATGTAAGGAACGGTTACGCAGCGTGTTACTCAAACAGATATCTTACTTGAATGTGGGATGTTTGTGAGAAGATCCTGTTATGCCACGTCTGAGAAGCAGCAACGTCTACCAGCATATTTTGGCGTTCGACAACGGCGTAACTCAGGACTGTTAACTAAGGTCCGAGCATATGGGTTTAGGTCCCCAGGTATGTGAGTCTCTTGAAGACTTGGCATGTAATAGAACCCAGTATGGTGTGTGAAGAGGACTTAGGTTAGAGCTGAATATACGGCTTTTGTCTAAAAGGCTGAATCGTCCTTCATCTTTTTCCCGTCTCTGAGGATTCAACAATGTTTCCCTTTGGGTTGTTAAACAATTCTCGCAACTTTTTATAGTATTTTTTATAAAATATTTCATATGCTATGTGTGTAGTGAACCAGACAGTAATTAATGTTTACTGAGATATTTAGAATGCCCTTTTCATATAAGGGAAAAAACTGAAATGTAATATTACACGGCTGTAGAAACGTAGGCTCGGAACTCGCGTGGTAGTTTGTAAATATTAAATTTAATGCGTTAATAACTCGGTACCAGAGTCTTCAAATATGGCAGTTGTACAGTAACAAACTTTGGCTATTTATTAGTTTCGACTGTAAATAGCCACTTTTTTAAAAAAAGGTGTTTTTTTTTATTCTAAAGGAAGCGCTGTAAGAAATTCTGCATTTTTACTGTACAGGGGTGGGGAAAAGCACAGTTTCATCTTACAGTGAAACGAATTTTTATTTATAGTTTCATTTACCATTAAACCAGTATTCATTTTATGCACTTCGTGATACGTTTGTTGCTTGTTGGGTTGTGATAAAAACTTTAATCTTTGAAGGTTATAATACTTGTGCAGATTCCCTCACAATGACCAATCAGTCATAAAAGTATCTGAATTATCGCTCATTCTACCGTGCTTACTAAAATATGGGGTTGACTATTATTCAGTTTCCTTACGCATGTTCATGGTAAGACTTATAAATAAATCAAAATTATTCCTATCCACTTTACCAATTATGAAAATATCTCAGCAATCTAAAAATTTTGAGGCAAGCTGCTTCAGTACAGTTTTCGACTGGGAAGAAACGCAGTTGCTTACAACTGGTTTCATATTTATAAGTACTTTTGTTACAGTATATTTACAATGCGCAACTGAGCGCTGGTTGGATCCCAATTGTCTCTCCAGCAGTCTGTGACCCATCTTTTTCTTCATTCAGTGCCACTAGTAAATCTAAGAAAGCGAAAACCATTTTTGCAATAGTTAGTGCAGTTCACAGCTGATCAGCCACTCGTATTTACGACTAATTCTTCAATACATTTAATTGCAAATCTCCACTCGTACCTTGACACGTATGTAAACAAGTATGAATGTACTTCACTTTGGCGAAAACACGGCGGATAGTTCAGCTCAGGTTATAGGAGTCTTAGCGAAATAGGACGCTACAAATAAACTGCATAAATGATCCATTTCTTTCTTTTTCTTTATGTTGACCCGTTTCGACTGCATCCCATCTTCAGAACGTTGAAAAAGAATAGCCTTCACGCAAAGTATGAAATCAGATGCGTCCATCCTTATCATGACTATGAAATCAGATGCGTCCATCCTAACCATGACTATTCATGGTGAGGACGGACGCATGTGTCCCCATACTTCGTGCGAATGCTGTTCTGCTTGACTTTCTGAATTTGGGATGCAGTCGGAACGGGTCACCATACAGAAAAAAAAAAGTTCTGGACAAGTAAGCAATTCATTTCTGGCGACCTATTTAGAATGGAAATAAGTCCTCTCAACTTTTCGTCGTCACGGTCGCAGACCTCCTCGTACCATTCGTTAACAGTAAGTTGTCCACGATGACAAGTATTCATAAAGAGAAGGGTATTGTCAGAAGTTGCCAGCGGAAGTGTGATAGGACCCTCTTACTCTTTGTGTTCATAACTGACTTAACAGACCGGATGAGCAGCAACCTGCGGCTGTTTGCTGATGACGGTGTAGTGTGCGGTAGGGTATGGTCGTTGAATGACTGTAAGAGGATACGAGACGACTTAGATACAGTTTTGTAGTTGGTGTGATGAATGGTAGCTAACTCTATACCTAGAAAAATATAAGGCAATGTAGTTGAGTAGGAAAAACAATCCTGTAATGTTCGAATGCAGCAGTAGTAGTTTTCTACTTGATACAGTCATGCCGGCCGCTGTGACCGAACTGTTCTAGGTGCTTCAGTCTGGAACCGCGCTGCTGCTGCGATCACAGGTTCGAATCCTGTCTCGGGCATGGATGTGTGTGATATCCTTAGATTAGTTAGGTTTAAGTAGTTCTAAGTTCTAGGGTACTGATGACCTCAGATGTTAAGTTCCATAGTGCTGTGAGCCATTTGAACCATTTCAACATCTCCCCACGCGACTAGTGCACCCGAGAACAGACACATGCTTTCTCGGGCGTGCAAGATGGTACGGCGACGTCACGTATTCTGAAGTAGGAAATAGACAAGTCTGCAGTAGGACAAGTGAATACTATAAATTAGAAAAGGTCTAAGTTCAGAAGTAAGCAAAAGTGAGTTAGATGGTTTAAATAGGTCTATATCTTGTGCAGGCCAACGGCCTTGCCGCAGTGGTAACACCGGTTCCCGTTATATCACCGAAGTTCAGCGCTGTCCGGCTGGGCTAGCACTTAGATGTGTGACCATCCGTTCTGCCGAGCGCTGATGGCAAGCAGGGTGCACTTAGCCCTTGTGAGGCAAACTGAGGAGCTACTTGATTGCGAAGTAGCGGCTCCGGTCTCGGAAACTGACATACGGTCGGGAGAGCGATGTGTTGACAACTTGCCCCTCCATATCCGCATCCAGTGACGCCTATGGGCTGAGGATGATACGGTGGCCGGTCGCTACCGTTGGGCTTTCATGGCCTGTTCGGGAGGGTATGTGTTTTGCGGGAAACTTTCACAAAGGCGTTATAGTTTCAACGTTTTTATTGTACTTTTTAATGTCTTCGGAAGACAGTAAGAGTTGTATCTCGAGCGCTACGTTTTGCTAATGGGGGTCCTAGTGCCGCTTGTTCTCACCAGCCTATAGTATCGTGTTTACCGCGTGTAGCACAAAATCTCTTCCAGTGGTGATGTTAACGTTCCAAAAATGAGAAAGAGAGGATCTGAAAGTGATTTAAGGGAAAGAAAGAGACTGAGAAGCAGCAGACAATCCTACAATCCTTATTGTTGCAATCACGTAATAACAACACAACAACAATAATAACAACAAGATCTCCTACAAGTAGTAGTAGTAATAATAGTACAATTCTTTCACAGGTGACATGCAAGCGTAAAAGAGAATGTCTTACATTGTCAGCTGAACATAAACAACGGCTGTTCTGGGATTTCTACAACTGCACGTCGGAGCTGCAGGGAACATTTCTTTTTGATAATATGCATGTAGGAGTTGCAAAGAGAAGACGGTATGGAACATCTGGCGATTCTGCAGAAAGACGTTGACAAACTACAGTCTACTACACTGTTCCGAATGGTAATGGCAGTCATGTACAAGTCTGTTGTATAACCATTTTTGGATATATTTATACTGTCACACAAAAATGTCCAAGTTTTGCGAAGAAAAATAAGAAAGGAGAACGTGTTTATGCTGATAACAGGGCAAAAAACTGTGCACCAAGAAAGTATTCAGAAGAAGAGAAGAAGCAAATATGTGACACATCAAATCCTTTCCCACAGAAGAAAATCATTAGAATAGAGAGCGATTTATAAAATAATAACTAATCCCAGCTTTGAATATGTCAAGGCTATTTAAAGCTCTTATTGTAAGACATCCAAATATGAAAGTGACAAAAAATTACTATACTGATACATTCAAGAAGAATTTCCCTAATCTGAGATTCGGACGGACCACATTGGACACTACTTGTGACTTGCTGCACGTCAAAATTAAATGTGACCCAAGCAACACCCAACGCAAAGCATCCCTTGAGCTTCATCAGAGAAAAACAGAGATGGCAATGTCAGCTATACACGAAGACATAGTTTTGTCAGAGACGCCTAGTAGTGATACACATGTGAAAACAGTCGATTTACAGAAGGTTTTGTATACCTCGGCATTGACACGCTGTGAGATGTATTACTTCCGACAACTGTCCTCTTTTAATCTATGTGTTCATGTTTTCATAGTAAATGATATATATACATTATGTGATGAAAAGTATCCGGACACCTGGCTGAAAATGACTTATAAGTTCGTGGCGCCCTCCATCGGAAATGCTGGAATTCAGCATGGTGTTGGCCCACCGTTAGTCTTGATTACAGCTTCCATTCTCGCAAGCATACGTTCAATCAGATGCTGGAAGGTTTCTTGGGGAATGGCTGCCCATTCTTCACGGAGTGCTGCACCGAGGAGAGGTATAGATGTCACTCTGTGAGTCCTGGCACGAAGTCGGCGTTCCAAAACAACCCAAAAATTTTCTGTAGTGTTCAGGTCAGGACTCTGTGCAGGCCAGTCCATTACAGGGATGTTACTGTCGTGTAACCACTCCGCCACAGGCTGTGCGTTATGAACAGTTGCTCGATCGTGTTGAAAGATGCAATCGCCATCCCCGAATTGCTCTTCAACGGTGGGAAGCAAGAAGGTGCTTAAAACATCAATGTAGGCCTGTGCTGTGATAGTGCCATGCAAAACAACAAGGGATGCAAGGCCCCTACATGAAAAAGCGCCTCCGAATTTTACTGCTGGCACTACACACGCAGGTAGAAAACGTTAATCGGGCATTTTCGCCATACCCACACCCTGCCATCGAATCGCCACATTGTGTACCGTGATTCGTCACTCCACACAACGTTTTTCCACTGTTCAATCGTCTAATGTTTATGCTCCTTACACCAAGCGAGGCGTCGTTTGGCATTTACCGGCATGATGTGTGGCTTATGAGCAGCCGATCGACCATAAAATCCAAGTTTTCTCACCTAACTGTCACAGTACTTGCAGTGGATCCTGATGCAGTTTGGAATTCCTTTGTGATGGTCTGGATAGATGTCTGCCTATTCCACGTTACGACCCTCTCCAACTGTCGGCGGTCTCTTGTCAGTCAACAGATGAGGTCGGCCGGTACGCTTTCTGTGCTTCACTATCACATCGGAAACAGTGGACCCTGGGATGTTTAGAAGTCTGGAAATCTCGCGTACAGACGTATGACACAGGTGACACCAAATCACCTGGCCACGTTCGAAGTCCGTGAGTTCCGGGGAGCGCCCCATTCTGCTTTCTCACGATGTCTAATGAGGTCGCTCATATGGAGTACCTGGCAGTAAAACGCACCTAATATGAAAAACGAGTGTTTTTGGGGGGTGTCCGGATGCTTTTGATCACATAGTGTACATGTGTCCCTCGATTGAGAGTTTTAGTGGGCGTGGTGCCAATGTAATTGTTCCCTCAATGGTAAAAGTTATCTCTCTTCTGCCCTTCAATAAGAAGAAGCTGATAATTTGGACTGATATCTGCATCGTGCAAAAAAAAAAAAAAAAAATAATAAGAAGATGGTTGTTGCTCTTCTGGTCGCCTGTAAGATGCTTGTGCCACATGATGCCACATGATCTAGAAACGTTAATAACATCTAGCGGGCCAAAACATCCTTATAATGGTGCAAATACGGAGGGGAATAATTTCAAGGATTTACACAAAGCTGCAGATAGGTATGTGAACACAGCAAAACTGGGTATATCCCGTGTTTCTTGAATAGAAGTGACGAAGGAGAATCCTGTCCTTGTACAAGTGAAGGCATCTTCCTCTGACATCCCCTGCACAACACACAACATTATAAAAAAGGTAAGGAGACCAGAAAAGCTATGTACTATGGAACTGAAACCACAGAAATGCAACAATTGCCTCACAGTTCAATAGAAACATAATTTGAAGAAAATGATTGCTTGATTATCAAATTAAGACAAACAATTTTATTGCAGTATAACACAGTAGACTGCAGTATTTTATTTAAATTACATTAAGCTTTGCCTCATACTCTACAAGGAGAGAGGAATTAGTAATAGCTTATACCGTCGTATATGGCTGGTTCAAATGGCGGTCATCAGTCCCCAAAACTTAGAACTACTTAAACCTAACTAACCTAAAGACATCACACACATCCACGCCCGAGGCAGGATTCGAACCTGCGACCGTAGTGGTCGCGCGGCTCCAGACTGAGCGTCTAGAACCGCTTGGCCACACCGGCCGGCCCTTCGTATATGTTACTCAAAATGGTACATACATTCTTTTTCAAACATCAGTTTTGAGATAGGTTTTTGCTATTGGAACAGTGTATTGTCTTGACTATTTTCGTCCGTAACTCGTTTATATGAAGAATGTCTGTCAAAGAACGTACAATGATGGAAAAAAGTTGCAACATCAAGAAGCAGTTGTGCGACATTAACGAAAGATGTATGCACCAGTCGCACAAGAGTAGCCCTTGCAGCACCACTATGAGGATGCAAGTCAGCTTTGGTTTAAATACACGCTGTAACGATTGTGAGCGTTGGTTACCCTTGGTATTGGACATGGTGTGTCCATGTTAGTCAAAATGCCTTTAAGGCGACAAAGATTCCGTTATCAATACCCCACTGAGAGTGAAAGAGGTCGTGTATTCACTAATTCATTCATTCATTCATTCATTTATTCATTTGAACAAAATACTGCGCAAGCTTGAGCACGAACATTTGATAGTTCTCAGTCCGAAATTTGATTTTTTTGAAGCACTACCTCCGAGAGCAGTTATGTGCACGTGGGGACTCGAACGCTTTCACAACAACTGAGGAAGAGAAACCGTACGTAGGAAATTTAAATGTCACTTAACTGGAGTACAAGTTCATGTGTAAAAGCGATTGGGTACGAGATTGTGACAACTGAAAATTACATACAAAGGAGAGAAATTGGAAGATGGCAGAGGATTAGATGATAAGAACAGATTCACACAATCTGTTATAGATAAAATTCTACATTATTAGCGCATGGTCATCAGGCAAAATGTTTGCAGTGTAGAAGACATGAGAAAAGCTGTATAGGCAGTTTTCTTTCACCTGTCTTCAAAAGACGAGATACCCATACATGGCCTATGGTCTCCAGAAAGTTATTAATGGTGCATGTACAGAAGAGAACAGCGAATTCTTCACAAAAAATTATTCACAATAAAGCTATGCCTTTTGCCATAGTGGAGGTCTTGAAAGAAACTTTCAAAAATTTGTCGTATGTAAGACTATTGAAGAAATGTCTTCATGACCACCAGCAGAATCCTAACACATCCATCAACAGACAGAATTGCCGCGAAAGTGCTTGTGTCAATTAGCACACTACATTTTTGTGTCTTTGATATAGTGGTAACGTTCACTGAAGGATATGTTACACTGTGTGAAGTCCTGAAAGTACTGTTACAAGTGGTTTATTGTTTCACAGTGAAACAAATATTAAATTTAGATAAAGAAAGACTTAGGCCATCAGAGAGAGCTGTTAGAGAACTTTAAAAAAGGGCAGGATAGAGCAGATGAGCGGGAAAAATGTAACTGCAAGATGAGATGGAAAAGGCAGCAGACAACCCATCATATGGAGCTGGGATTCATTGTCAACTTTAATGCCTGTTTTTCCGTAAGTTGCGTTTGTAAGAAATAAAGTGTACTTTTTATCAGCTCTGACTTCCTAGAATTTGTTCAAAATTACAGGGTATACTCACTGCGCACATTTTAACACGTGAGTTTTCTTATTTTGTAACTCTGAAAGAAGTTACAATCCTACTTACATAAGAAAATGTATATAGTTTTTCATTTTTTGTCCGCTTCTTAGAAGAATAATTATCTTCAAAGTAATTAATACTTGTAGAAATCCCTCTGTTAAAGTAGTAATACGCGTGTGGCCTACTTTTTCTCAAATTTTTATGCCCAATAGTTTCTGAGGAAAGGTACCTTTTATATAAGTAAATTTTACATTGTTTAAGATAAGGATTTTCCGGCCTGTCCGGAGCTCCTTAAACAATGCACGTAAACTGCTCTAGAACATGTCACACATACACGAAAGGACAGGAAGATAAACAAGAAAATAATGAAGCAAAGAAGAAATAGTGATGTCTCTTACACTGCGAAACGAAGTGACATTTAGGAATATCCATTGAGGTTAAAGCGTCGGAGGGTCGGGGGATCGACGCTTCGTTCTAGATTATACGGCGTGCCACACTACCGTATTTTACGGACTAAAAGATGCACCTTAATTTTAAACATTTTTAAATAACATTTTACCATTTTTCATTATTAGATTACAAAACCAGACTAGAACAAATTCTTTGCTTATAAAACTGAACTGACCTTTAAAATCCCTGAAAATCATCATCTAAACTTTCTTCTCCTTTCATTCTGGTTCTTCCTCTTTGTCGTCATCGTTGTCCTCTTCAAAAATAAGATGGTCTTCACTGCCATCGAGAGCGTTACGTATGCCGCACTTCCTGAAAGGTTTAAGATAATGTCTTCTCTCAGTCTAGTCGACGACTGATTTATGCATTGACACGTTTGTTTGATTGTAGGTCGTTTTAAAGCTCCATTCGGAGTGAATTCTTGTTAGATTTCATCTATCATCCGTCTGTTCCATTCCTCTCTCATATGCACTTTAAATGGTGTATTTATCGAGACATCAAGATGTTGAAATTGTGAAGTAAGTCTTCCCGGAATAAAAGGAAGCTCTGTATTTCGCTGGCTCAGTTTCTCTTTTACACAATCTTTCAAATGACTAATTAACTGATCTAGCACAAGAAGAGAATTCTTCTTCAATAAAGCACCGTTCCTTCTCTCCCACACTCTTAATTCATAATTTCGTACCAGACTTGTCCATCCAAACCTTGAAATGTACGTGAACAACAACACCTGGCGGCATTTCAGAAGGTCTTGGCATTGTTTTGCTTTTGAAAATGATCATTAGATTAAGTTTAATATCGTCAGCACAACATGAAAGTACAGCAGTGTAGAGCATTGTTCATGTCCATATGTTTTCATAGTTACAGTTTTAGCACCTTCCATGCCAACAGTTCTGTTACTCGGCGCATCAAATGTCGTAGGAGTTTTGTTCATATTCTCTATTTGGCTTAGTTCTACAATGGTTTTCTTTCGATGTCGAATAATAAAACGATGGAGACATAGTATTTTCTCTCCATACTCTTGTGGAATTTTCTGAGACATTTCGGTTTTGGATCACGTGCTAAGTCCATGACGCTTCATAAACCTGTAGCACCAACCAACTCCACCCTTAAAGTCTGTTAAGTTCCACTGTAGCGCCACCTTACGAGCATATATTTGAATCATTTTTTATTAACTTCAATGCCATTTTGACGGTGTACTTGAATCCATTTTTATAGGCCATCTACTTTTGGCTATTTTGTATTCAGTCCTCTATTTGCACATTTAGTCTTTCTCATTTTTTTCAGGTCTTTTTTACTAGCATGCCAATCACGATTGGTATTTTCGCTGTTGAAGGCCTTAAATGCCGCTCAGCTGCTCTTTCTCCATGTTGTTCTGGATATCCTGTTACTTCCAATTTATAGCCCGCATCACATAAGTACCTTTCATTTTTTCCCGTTACGAAACTAGCTACTAACAAAAATATTGAACCGTTACCGAGAACACAAATCACTTTCAAGTTCACTGGCACGGTAGGCTGCAATGAAGCATCATAGTCTAGACAATGTTCTAGGTTTGTGATGGCGGTGCGAGAGGGAGACAGTGTTAGTAAGCTTGTGAATGTCCGCAACTCGTGTTCGTCGTATCGGTGCACTGCTGCTGCTTATTGAACTAAACCTTGCCAGAAAGAAACAGGTTTTCCAAGGCATCAATTGTAATATGGCCGTTTTAAGACAGCCGAGAATTCTAAGTCAAGCACTGGACGTCATTTTTATATTAATTTCGAGTGTAAGAGGCACCTGGGTTTCTGAGGCAGTGTTGCAAAGAAAAAAGTGTGTCTTATAGTCCGTAAGATACAGTAACACATGAAACTTCTTGGCAGATTTAAACTGTGTGCCGGACCGAGACTCGAACAAGGAACCTTTGCCTTTCGCGGGCAAGTGCTCAACCGACTGAGCTACCCAAGCACGACTCACGCCCCGTCTTCACAGCTTTAATTCCGCCAGTACCACGTCTCCTACCTTCCAAACTTCACAGAAGCTCAACTGCGAAAAGACCATTCGCAATTGGCAGGCTAGTAAAAAACAACAAAATGTGCAAATAGAGGACTGAATGCAAAAAAAGGAGAGATTCTGTGAAGTTTGGAAGGTAGGAGACGAGGTACTGGCGGAATTAAAGCTGTGAAGACGGGGCGCGAGTCGTGCTTGGGTAGCTCAGTCGGTAGAGCACTTGCCTGCGAAAGGCAAAGGTCCTGAGTTCGAGTCTCGGTCCGGCACACAGTTTTAATCTGCCAGGAAGTTTCATATCAGCGCACATTCCACTGTAGAATGAAAATTTCATTCTACGGTAACACAGTTGCTAGCGTGAAATCGGCATGGAGGTGCAGCATTGAAATGCGGACAGACCAGCTCGTAGGGGTCGAACAGCTGGGCAGTTGCGTAACGTGATCCCTGAGCTGTTCAGCGCTTCGCCGATGCAGCAGACGCCACCCCCTCCGCTGGGACGCGATTCACTGCCTGCTGCCTAAGCACCTGCCTGCCAGGGGCAGCCTAGCACTTTGCCACTGCCCCGTTAGTACGACATGAGGGTCTGGTCGTCTCTGCTCTCGTCAATATGTCAACAGAGGACCACTATGCTCTGGGCCCTGGTGCATTGTGCAGCCTGACGTCTGCATTACCACCACCACGAAGCCCGTGAGAAAGACAACCCGTGGTGACACTGTAGGTCTTACGGGTGAGAGCAGCCGTCATAGGCGGGCAGCTAGTAATTATTTCAGACGAGTTTATTAATTCTAGACCGTGTGCATAAATGCGTGCAAGTTCTCGATAGCACCGACAAAGGTAAGATTTCTATTGGGTGCCTTTTCAAATAATCATTAATTTCCCATGTGCCCTGTGCAGTAGCAAAGTGTTCGCGAAGTGGAGCAGACCCCATATTTATCTCGTTGACGCCGCGCCACCGCCTGCCACTCTTACTATGGCCAGTATGGTATCCCAAATTATAGGGATGATTTGGAATCTGTTACATCACGGACATTGATATTTGCAAGTGGAAATATCAGTTTCCTCTATTTGTTTTGAGTTCTCATGTAAGGGTCTTCCCAGACGGGATAAGCGCTAAAGTTTTGGGTTTGTAGATAAATAATTTCTAGTCTATATGTTCGGAATTATGTTGCGCGTGCAATCGGTAGGCTACTGCTGTGTGCTTGATATCGAGAAGTACCACGAAATGGTATAATATTATGGCAAACCACATGAAAATACATATGTTCTTGTAATCCCAGAGTCTGGAGCTGGGTGTAGAAAAGCAGGCAAGCAAGAACGTCTGGACCATAAACAGTAACGCGTTGTGCCAAGAGGAAGCGAGATCGAATTTGTAGAACTGTTCTGAGAGTGACTTCGGTCCGCTGAGGGTATTCTGGTCACCTGTCGGGCGTGGATGACCGCCGACCTCGCAGGCAAATATCTAGTGCTGCAAGGGGTATATACGATGCTGTCTGTCTTCACAGTATATGTATGAATGATGTAAAAGGGATGATTTTGTATGGCGCAGGATAGGAATTGTATGTTTACTACATCGAGACGGTATGCGGTGATATATTGCTGGGTTGGGGATCGGTTTTGCGCTCTAATATACAAGCTCCTGTCCTCAGTGGGAGAGCAGTGTAACTCAGTAAGATTCTTTTTGTATCTGACGATATGCAGGAGCACTTTGCAGGGTTCAATTGTCAGTGAAATATGGCGATCTGTGTAAATTAGTTTTCTCCCCAGTGAAAGTCTCATCCGCAAAAACAAAAGAAAAAGGCAGATGGTACTTTGATATCAACAGCATCAGTAATTCGGAGAGTAAATTCAATAAGAGCCAATCATACTGGTCGATTCATTCACAAGACATCCTTTTTTGTCCTGGGTTACGGGAATCTCTACATAGCAGTGAGGACGTTTGTGTGTGTTGAAAGCAGGATGGGTAACACATGATGGATGGGGTATCACGTTAGGACCGCGAGGAAGACTGCATTCGAAATTATTCTGTGCTATTTACGTAAACAGGTTCTGTTAGGGCAAGAATTTCCGTGCTTACAAGCTAAGACATCAAGAAAGCCAGAGTTAAGTGTTTCTGGGATACTATACAATTTCTGAGAGGTCGACTTGGCTCTTATTTTACGTAGCCATGTGATATCAGTATAACACTCAGAACGTTTTAGATGGTGAATCGCCACATGGACGTTTTGCTGCGAGGCGTCAGTCACACTGGGGGATTTAAGTATGGCTGGATGCAGCTCATATGTTCCGTTAGGATAGCTAGGGAGAAAGCAGCCTGTGCTGTTCTGGAACAGATTTCTGTAGCGCGATCTGCGACGTCGGTATCCACAGGTATAGCGTCAGTAACGGTAAACACACGTGCTGCCCAAGGCGTTTCACATATGGGATCAGTGTGAGTGAGCCTTGGAATTCTGTGGCGAGGTGGACAGAGGTGTGTGCTGTACCTCACGTGATTGGCGAGGACGTGACGGCGGAGGAGGAGATGCTGTGGAATCTCGCCGCTGCGAGCAGCCTCGTCGCTGCAGCCCTAACTCGTTAGCCTGAGGGAGCGAGGTCCCTGGAGGCCAGAGCAATGCTGTGGCGGCCGCAGCTGCGGTAAGGTCTGGGCCAGGGGCAGTGGCGGCGGCGACGACGGGGGTGGTGGCGACGTCGGGTGTCGAGTGGTGGGATGTGTTTTTAATTAGCGATCTGTTGTTTAAAGTGTATTCAGTCGATTTCACTGACCAATATGATGCTGCAAATTTAAAATAACTACCCCATACATGTGAAAAATCTCGATTTAATTAGTCTGCATAAATTTTTTATATCAAAGTGGTGTTAGCAGTACAATAGTAAGGGGAGGGTGTGCATGAGTGGATGACATGGAGCAGAACAGCAGGTTCAGTGCAGAACACTAGATTAATTTGCATGATTTTTATGGGTGACAGGGACGAATGCATCAGAAATGACTTTCAAAAGTATGTAAAATTCGAAAACTGTACCAGAAAATAGTGAGAGGTTATAGCTAATTACTTCATTTGGTATCAAAGGCGGTAGAATAGTTTAAGGGAAAGGGGGTGACATGGGAAAGCACTTAACAGAACAATAGGTTAAGTGCCGACAAAGGGCGATACATTAGGTTAAGACACCCAGAGTACAATGCTGAACATTGGGTTATGCAACGTGTTTGTTCCATGTAAATACTTCTTGGAAGACCTACATCTTTCCAAACAGAAGAATATGATGAGCAAGAGAGATACAACCCCCACAAACTGATATTTTTGTAAATAAACAATATACCGTTGAATTTCCTGTTATTAGGCCCTTCCTCTCCACCCCCAGACCGCCCTCTGGTGGCGGCACTGTGTATTAGGCCCAGACCTCATGTCGAACACATTGTTTCTCCGCCATCTTGGATTACATCACGGAATGGACAACAATGCCCTCTGGCGGCAGTACTGTGTACTAGGTCAATTGGACTCCGGACCTCATGATTAACACACTCGATGGAGGTACTGTGTCTAATTGTTTAAATAAATGGTGCATGGAAAATAAAGACTTATGTCCTGCACAGGTCGAGTCCTCTTCCCACCATTTCCTAGGACGAGGTGGCAGTTGGATGACTTAGTGCTCTTTCTTTCCTGTCATTTTCTTCGGTTAATAGAGATAGCCCAATTGACCTTTATTTACCACCAAAATTCAAACTATCCGCCAATCCCTAGGAAGAGATGGCAGTTGTATGACTTGGGTTAGCGGAGATAGCCCAACTGCCCTTTTTTCCCGCCATTGTCTTAGGTTAGCAGTGGTTGCATTGTCCTGATTGAAATTGAACTTTCTGCCAGGGGGCCGTGGCACTAGTCCACCAGATAGGTTAATTAATTGATCAATATAATTAAATAATCAATCAAACTGATAAGAGTGATGGAGGGGCCTATTCCAATAACTCGGATCTGAAAGTGTACCTGTACTAGAGAGGGATGGGAGTGGGGTTGTGGGAAGGGTAAACTGTTTATAGAACTAGCAATAGTGGTCTCGAAATTCTCTCTCTACTACAAATGTAGCTACTTGTATTAATACTACTAAACCACAACTAATATCAATATCAACAAAAGTTCACAAAATTATTAGCTAAAACCAAATATTCAAGCGGCCACTGGAACATTCAACGAAGTTAAAACACTGAATGAAAATTGTACTGAAATGTAATAACAAAGGTCAGCTGAAAACTAAAGCACGAAATCTACTAAACGACTTCAAAGTAGAGAAAACTCTAAAAACCCAGCGAGCTAATGTTTCCAAAAACTTTATTAAATAGTTATTTCGCCACAAACAGCACGAAACACTGTATAGCAGTGCACAAATAATTTTGTCAGTATTTATCTTTATAACCTAACCGCTACAGCTGCAGCTGCACGCCGCAATATGTAAACACGCTTTTTCATGGACGGTTCCTGAGAAAATCCCGAAAAACCGCGATTTTTGGGTACGGGAAGTACCAATAGTGGGGCTGGCCACTTCTATCATTTCTGTTCAAGGCAGATCATCGAAATGTTTACCATGTATTCTTAAGATGATGTTCTCCGGGAACTTTGAAACTTTTTCTATATCATTATCTGTTACCGATATTCAGAGGTCCAAAGTTACCATAATTATGTGCAAAAAATATGCACATAATATCCAGACTGAGGCGTAACTGTGGTTTTAACTAATGTAATAAAAACGTGGCAAGGATTCTAGAGTCGTCGTAAGTGTTCTGAGGACATGAAATTATGATTTTAGTCAGCAATAACGCTTTGTGACGCGTTGTCGCTGTATAATGGGCACTTTACGCTTATACAAATGTGCCCAAAGTGGTTCTGCTGTCTGAAAAAATGGGCTAAAAAGGGTCTTAACACGCCTGACAAGAGCTCAAAACGACTGCAAAAAAATTATGTAAAACTAGAAAGACTGTAAATTCAGTAAAATATTTCTAACAAGATTTTTTACTCCTTTAATATGTAAACCATAAAACAGGCGTTTTCGATGAATGCTATCGATGATCGAAGTCTCCAGAAAAAATGTGAGGCAAATAATTTTCTATGAAAGTTATATTATGTGCACTTGTTTGTTCTTTATATGTGTCGAAGTATATATATATGAACCGTTGAAACATTATTGACCTATAGAGTTCATTTTAGATAAGCAGCATATCCTGCTGTAGCAGGGAAAAGAAGGGAACCAGCAGAAAAATGCTCCTGTAGGAGCACGGAAAAATCGAGTATGTTCATCTTTAAATGCTAATATCAGAAATATGGAAACCAACTGCCTCAATTCACATTCCTTCCAAACTAAAAATTTTGTGATGCGAACGTACTCGCACTTCTTGTGCTGAAAGATTGGAGGAGGAAGACAGAGGCCGTGGAAGAGACAGGAGACAGCGTCAGCAGCACAGAAAGAGAGAGGTGAGGATGGGAGAAAGAATATGGCAGTGAAAGAAAAAGAGAGAGAGATGGAGATGATAACAGTGGAAGCATAAAAGAGAGGAAATATTGATGGTCAGTGACAGGTAGTTGTAGTAAAAGAGAAAGAGAAGTGAGTGGAGATAAAATCAGTAGGAACAATAGAGAGAGGACAGAGTGTAAATGAAAAATACTAATGGGTGGAGACCTACGGTGGTCTGGACCTTCCCAGACAGGCGAAATTTAACAGGTAGGTGTAGGGGAGGGGCATTTAGGGCAGAAATTTTAAGCACCTCGTTAAAGGGGAGAAGTAATTCTCCCTCTCCCAGAATTTTTGAGCTGCAGAGGTATGGTGGAGACAGTGGCAGTAGGAAACGAAGAGCAAAGGAGAGAGTGTAAGTGAGGAAGGAGACAGTGGCGGTAGGAAACGAGGAGAAAAGGAGAGAGTGTAAGTGAGGAAGGAGACAGTGGCGGTGGGATATACTGTAAAATAATGGAAGAAAAGGGAGACGGTGGGAGAGAGACACATACAGACAGGGGCAGTGAAAGGGGTTGCTGAATATGAAGACTTATGTACAAAGAGAGTGGGTAAACGGATTTATTGTGTTCCAAGTTAAAGCAGCGGGAATGTGTTCGCATACCAGAATTTTTGGAGAGGAAAGTGAAAAGAGGATTGAGGCGGCTGGTCCCCCACTTTTCTGTCAGTCTTTTATTGAGGAACATATTCGCCTTTTTTGTGCTTCGACGGAAGCATTTTTCTTCTTGGTTATGTTAACATACTCGTGTAATTACTTATTGCTGTGCTCGATAAGTGGATGATTGATTCCGCGATCTTTGATGGAAATCTTAATACTAGGCGGTGTCTCACAAAATGTTCATTTGACACATCGTTTCCTTTTTTGAGGTGGAATAATAGAAAGTCATGTGGCATCCCAGTATTTTGAACTTTCATTCCCACACAATACTCTAAAGATTTGCTGCTTAATGCATGCTTGATATGATCTGTGAACAACGGAGAAGAAATACAGGGGAGACAAGGAGTCACCTACATAAGACGCGAGGTAAGCGTACCTGCCTCAGGTCACGGCAGGAGCCGATCTGGGGAAACCGCTGGAGTGTTATCTCTTGACATACTCAAAATGGACCTCCACATGCCACGTTTCAGAAAGAGCAACCTGCGCCGTTAGCACGCCCGACGCAGTAAAGTGTGACGGCAGCAACGTTCCATACCTCACCCTAAATATTTAACTGGTTTGGGAGGGGTAGGAACCACTACAAATTGAGCTGGCTCGAATCGCTGCCTCAGGTCCGCGGGAAACGGTATTCGCGGACTGTCAACTGACAAGCAGTCAAACGTCATCACAGGAAACGGACACGTTGCTCCAGCATCCACGCTTTTACATGACACCAACTCCGCCAAGTAATGAGATGAAGTGTCTCCCCCTCCCCCCCCCCCTCCAGCCCACACCCTCTTACTTGCTCTATCATTGAGTGTCGTGTCAGTGCCCAGTCAAATTGGCCTTTAGATTATATCTGTAATGTTAATCTGTGAATGACAATAGAAATGACTGCAACTAGTGTTTCCATGTATTTATCACCTTTCAATGAACTTACCACGTTTTGACGTCCAGCATAGATGATCGTATTTGAATAGAAAACCACTAATCTATCTGAATTTGTTACATTTAGTACCCAAATTGAAGTAACATGCTTGCATATTAATTTTTGAAACGGTTCAACTGATTACATTTTGGTGTCGAGCGTGGGCCCATTTGCGTATAAATCCATCAATAAATTTATAATTTATTAAGTTTTGGCCCCCAGTGTCAAGCCTCCAGGAGTCTGTATAATTCATTTTGTATATTGTAATCATCCTCGATGCCATTCCAGATATCAGACTACTAACAACCGAATCTCTGTAGCTTGTCTTCCGTATTGTTCCTTCTACACTTTTTCTTTTTTGTACCTCTTCATCTCGCACTTCATGTGACCTCTGAATGTTTAACATCTTTCGATAGGACTAAATTTCAGAAGCTCCCAGGTTCTTCATCAGCTGAGGAATTGCGATACTCCTAGTTCCATTTCCTCATGCCTTAGAGTTCAGTTCCCGTCTACCAATAAATTTTAACTTTTGTTAAATTCTTACAGTTCTGTCAGGATCATGGTTTTAACACTCCAAAGCTTCATAGCATCTGTGGTACACTGCATACAGTAGATTATGGAGATAGTAGGCAGTTTTTGCCGCTACAAGTAGAAACAAATCAGCACACTTTTCAAGTTGTAAAACAAACTTTCACGGCCGGAAATGTCACAGTACTAATACGCCATGGTCGAATGGATTTCAAATTTAAACCTAGTGTTTCGTGCCCATCTGCGGAGGACATTTTCAAGAGACATCGTAGCATCTTTGAGTGTCCGAAGCACACCCTGGTTTACTACTACCTGCAGTAAAACTGCGCTTCCGCGCAGTGGAGTGACGTCGCATGATTTGAATACCCGAGTGCAGCTGGTCGTTGTCGGTTCCGTTGTCCGCTGTTGCTGTCACCCCATCCTGGAAGAATGGTACACAGCTTCTTCAGCACCAGCATCTAAATGTCATTCAATTTGAAGCCCTCCTCCTTCCTACTGGAATTCCTGGAGTATTTTATAATCTCTATGGCCTCTCCATATAGCCTTTCATGGTATCCGCTTGTGACGCCAGTATCTGAGTTCTATCAAAATGAATGTGGTGGTCTACTAGCGGCAAAGCATGTTGCACCACAGATGATCTGTCAACTGACACACTTTTATGAATGCTGTAATATTAACGGTTCTTATGTAATTAACCAGAAAAATGATTCCCATTTTTGTTACATAAAATGCAACTGCCAAGTACTAATCGTAGCAAACGCATAAGCCCGCTAATTGTAAGAATCCTCAGGAAGTGCAATCCACCCACTAAGAACGTAGCCTGGAAAACGCTTGTTGGATGGATTCTTGAGCATTCGTCGTCAGCATGGCTCACCAAACAGTATCGATAGAGAAAAGGTAAGTCACTGGAAGAACAAAGACCAGTTTTTTGTCACAGATTTGTTAACAAGGTGCAAAAGATACGTTGTGCATCACAGCCGGGTTCACTGTTAAAGTCTGAAAGCGTGTGTCAGGCGTCATCCAGTATATCCTACCTTCAAACATTTCGTGGAAAAATCGTGAGAATAAAATTAAAGGGACTGCAGCTTTCACGGCGACAAAATAACAATCTGTTGAGTGGTACTTAAGATAGGTAAATAAATTAGTCAAATCAATGTGAAGTATAAATTAGAAAATAAATGAAAAACTTAGTTTAGTTTGGAAGAGTTACACACTGGCGAACAGCGGGCCAAGCAGCAGTGGCGACGGCCGGCGCTTGCAAGTCAGCACATTCAAGAGAAGCCATCGCCCTCCCCACATAAGCGGAAGCTGTCGATTCAGCCGTCAGGGCATCGCCCGACCGGCTCACATGTTTCTCAGTTGTCACATGTGATCATAGGCCCTCGCCTACATCCGAAGAACCAATGACCGACGTTAAGAAGATTCTTCGAGAAGCTTTTCAACGTGACAGAAAAGGCAATGACCGTGAAGTCGTTCACCTCCAGTGAACTGAAGTAAATAAGTACGCGAGACGCAGTGGGCCGGACAGTAGTAGTTTTCAGTTAAGTTTTGGTGCTGAAGACCGTCATGCAGGAAGAGACTACATCGTACACAGAAGCACCAAGTCCGCCGCTGTAACGGAACAGCAAGCAGCAGCCTCGCCGCCAGAAGACAGAAGTTATAAGGTATTTGAAGTCTGATTTTTACGTACCCGGGTGACTCGTGAGGACGGGAAGGAGACGGCCTCACATCAGCAGTCATCTATGAGCGGGGATGAAGATCTGACAGCCGAAGACTGGCAAGCTGGAGTCCGTTGTTCGAGTCTGGGACACTGGCCTTCCCCCGCCGCACCGCTCTGCTGGCCGACGCACAACACACGCGGCCGCATAGAGAAGAGAAACACTGGGACGCCACATCCAAGGTATCACCATCCGATTCACGACTTCATTCTCAATAATGAAACGGGCCACCGCAGCTGGGTGGAACAGCGACATGAAATACACACTGCCAGGCGTAATCAGACGCCGCCGCTCACGCAAGCAGAAGGCTTCGCAAACGACAGAGCTGTCGCTCTCCCAGCCAGAACAATCCAGTAAGCAAACCGTTGTACAAAACTTTTACTGAAAGTTGTCTTATGTAGAAATGCTGTTTCATTCTACCTCATACCCGAGCCAAGGAAGAACCCACCCTGCCCACATGTTGTTAAGAGAGAAAAAGTAATTTATTTAGTGTTTTTCATCCTGACATAATGCTTTAGAATCAACTACCCTTGGCAGTAGTGCTCATCCTGACAACTGACTAGCATCAAAAGAGGTTACCCAGTTACAAAACGTTCTTTACGCCCAACATTGGTGTCTTAAAAAGGAAGAGGTCGAAATGACAGTAGTACACAAAGTACTGTGCAATACATATCATAAGGTGGCTTGTATATACAGGGTGAAGAAAAATTCGCGTACTCGGACTCCGCAGCGTGATTCTTCACAATACAAACATGTCTGTCACAAAATTTCCTCTTGCACTTATTTTCGACAGTAAATGGATATTATAATGTTGTTGCTTTAATTTGCTCTGAAAGCGGTACTGATAAACAATAAAAGCGGTTTAAAAGCTGTGAGCTATCTGAGGAAGTTAACTTTGCATTACTGCACAACTGTTTCACCAGGTATCCAGTCTAGCTTACCAAATTCCCAATCAGACTAACATTAATTATAATCTTTTAATAGTCATACGACAACCGGTGATATATATATATATATATATATATATATATATATATATATATATACATATATATATAAGAGAATTTAAATAAAAAGAAATAAATCAGTTTATATTTGGACATTTATTTTAACATTGATCATTGAAATTTCAGCATATGAGACTTGATTCATAACTAAACTGGTGCCTTATTTAGGATTGTGAAAATGTGAGTTTGTAATCTTACGGAACACATCAAATATGGGGCCAAGATTGGGAGACTGCATACAACACTGCATTCATAAAATAACACACGAAGAACGTTGAAACATATGCAAGAGGAAATTAACCACAACCAACCGATTCAATTTTTACCCAAAGAAGTTACGTTCGTAGCGCAATCCTGTCCGTCATGTAATTACCACACACTGGTATACTAAATTCATACTAACCCTCTGTGAAATCTTCCCGAAAAGAATAGCTGAGGGCTACTTTGATGCTTACACCACATGCTTCACGTGGTCAACTTGGTTTACACAAAGAGTGTAACTCCACAACAATTTCGATAATTAAAATATATTAGATCGAAAAGTAATTTACAAAAGAAAAACCTCGAACTGGTTACTATCGTCTTACTACACACCTGGTAATTGAAATAAGAACACCGTGAATTCATTGTCCCAGGAAGGGGAAACTTTATTGACACATTCCTGGGGTCAGATACATCACATGATCACACTGACAGAACCACAGGCACATAGACACAGGCAACAGAGCATGCACAATGTCGGCACTAGTACAGTGTATATCCACCTTTCGCAGCAATGCAGGCTGCTATTCTCCCATGGGGACGATCGTAGAGAAGCTGGATGTAGTCCTGTGGAACGGCTTGCCATGCCATTTCCACCTGGCGCCTCAGTTGGACCAGCGTTCGTGCTGGACGTGCAGACCGCGTGAGACGACGCTTCATCCAGTCCCAAACATGCTCAATGGGGGACAGATCCGGAGATCTTGCTGGCCAGGGTAGTTGACTTACACCTTCTAGAGCACGTTGGGTGGCACGGGATACATGCGGACGTGCATTGTCCTGTTGGAACAGCAAGTCCCCTTGCCGGTCTAGGAATGGTAGAACGATGGGTTCGATGACGGTTTGGATGTACCGTGCACTATTCAGTGTCCCCTCGACGATTACCAGTGGTGTACGGCCAGTGTAGGAGATCGCTCCCCACACCATGATGCCGGGTGTTGGCCCTGTGTGCCTCGGTCGTATGCAGTCCTGATTGTGGCGCTCACCTGCACGGCGCCAAACACGCATACGACCACCATTGGCACCAAGGCAGAAGCGACTCTCATCGCTGAAGACGACACGTCTCCATTCGTCCCTCCATTCACGCCTGTCGCGACACCACTGGAGGCGGGCTGCACGATGTTGGGGCGTGAGCGGAAGACGGCCTAACGGTGTGCGGGACCGTAGCCCAGCTTCATGGAGACGGTTGCGAATGGTCCTCGCCGATACCCCAGGAGCAACAGTGTCCCTAATTTGCTGGGAAGTGGCGGTGCGGTCCCCTACGGCACTGCGTAGGATCCTACGGTCTTGGCGTGCATCCGTCCGTCGCTGCGGTCCGGTCCCAGGTCGACGGGCACGTGCACCTTCCGCCGACCACTGGCGACAACATGGATGTACTGTGGAGACCTCACGCCCCACGTGTTGAGCAATTCGGCGGTACGTCCACCCGGCCTCCCGCATGCCCACTATACGCCCTCGCTCAAAGTCCGTCAACTGCACATACGGTTCACGTCCACGCTGTCGCGGCATGCTACCAGTGTTAAAGACTGCGATGGAGCTCCGTATGCCACGGCAAACTGGCTGACACTGACGGCGGCGGTGCACAAATGCTGCGCAGCTAGCGCCATTCGACGGCCAACACCGCGATTCCTGGTGTGTCCGCTGTGCCTTGCGTGTGATCATTGCTTGTACAGCCCTCTCGCAGTGTCCGGAGCAAGTATGGTGGGTCTGACACACCGGTGTCAATGTGTTCTTTTTTCCATTTCCAGGAGTGTATTAAAATGATGGGTCAAACAATTGTATAAGCACGTGGTACTGGTCTCACAAAGTACACCCCACATGGGTTGAACATAAAGAAAAGTTGCTATATTGAAAAATATTGTCAAGACGAGACGTTATAATCTCACGAACATTCCCATTTAAGACTGATGATCCTTGTTAGAGTTAGTGATCAACACGTGGTTCCACTTTACTCACAAAGTAGTGACAAAGCAACTACTGGAAGATATTCTGAACCGTACACTCGAATCACACTGCGTTGCAATTTAAGATAACATTAGATATTTTAGAGCTAATCCTGAAATAAAGGCGATTAAATTTTCAGTTAGGCTGAACTTAAGAAATCCACTGTCCTAAGGACTTAGCAGACACGCGCTTAGCCGGAGATCTTACAACTTCAGACGCTCGCCGCAGACAGTCTGACTAGGCCCCTACCTAGGGTGTTTAACAGATACAAACGGAAGTGACCAGAGAGGCAGCTTCCTATACCAACATGAAAAGGGACGGATAGGACCATACTAAGAATAGAAACCTCTCTGGTTTTAAAAAGCGTAGCTACCTGTTCCGACATTGGTCCTACTGTTCTCTAGCAGACAGGCTTGTCTGCTACCATCAAGCATGCAACTAGAAATACATTTGCTCATTCATCCCCTCACACGGAAGGGAAGGGGGATGACAGTATCTTATCATATACAGTATATAAAAGAAAGTGGATGTAGGTTCCGTATGAGACTGTGTGACATGAACTACATATAAACTGTGTTTTAAATTTTAGTAGTGTGACAGATCGTTCTTGTTTATGTGTAAATGTAACACGTTTCACTGCTCAGTCTCCTCCCAGATAGAAACACCACAGTAAATTTAGAAGAGAAATTTATGCCGTGAATGACAACAGATTTAAGAAATTAGCTGGCCGCGGTGGCCGTGCGGTTCTGGCGCTGCAGTCCGGAACCGCTGGACTGCTATGGTCGCAGGTTCAAATCCTGCCTCGGGCATGGGTGTGTGTGATGTCCTTAGGTTAGTTAGGTTTCAGTAGTTCTAAGTTCTAGGGGACTTATGACCTAAGATGTTGAGTCCCATAGTGCTCAGAGCCATTTGAACCATTTACGAAATTAACATGAAAGGAATCCAACAGAGGCCTTTCAACATCAATGATTGGCCATCAGCCAATATAGTAATCACAAGTACGGTAACTAACTCTGTCAGCAGACAGTAGTACTGTAGTGCAATTGGAGCACTAAGCTGCGTTTTGAGTTAGTATGTGGGAGGTCTATGTTTCGATTCTCCATCGCGGCGAATTTGTTTTAGTTTGCTCAATGTTGTCAGCGTGGTATGGTTTCTGGCATTTATTTATTTTATTTATTTATTTATTGTTGCGTGGGACCAAATTAAGGAGAAGTCTCCATGGTCATGGAACGAGTCCATACATGAAATTATAACACGATATTAGAAACAGATAAAATGAAATATAAAGAAACATATTCAGGTGACAAGTCGTAAGTTTAAATGAAGAAAATCAACAATGTAGCGCTGGAATTTGCTTAATTTTTTAGCTCTTCCAGGAGCTCCTCGACAGAATAGAAGGGGTGAGCCATGAGGAAACTCTTCAGTTTGGACGTAAAAGAGTTTGGGCTACTGCTAAGATTTTTGAGTTCTTGTGGTAGCTTATTGAAAATGAATGCAGCAGAATACTGCACTCCTTTCTGCACAAGTGTCAAGGAAGTGCGTTCTACATGCAGATTTGATTTCTGCCTAGTATTAACTGAGTGAAAGCTGCTAACTCTTGGAAATAGGCTAATATTGCTAACAACAAACGACATTAAAGAAAATATATACTGTGAGGGCAATGTCCGAATTCCCAGATTTTTGAATAGGGGTCGACAAGAGGTCCTTGAACTTACACCACATATAGCTCGAACAGCCCGTTTTTGAGCCAAAAATATCCTTTTTGAATCAGAAGAATTACCCCAAAAAATAATACCATACGACATAAGCGTATGAAAATATGCGAAGTAGAGTACTTTTCGTGTTGAAGTGACACTTGTTTCAGATACTGTTCTAATGGTAAATAAAGCAGCATTTAGCTTCTGAACAAGATCCTGGACATGGGCTTTCCACAACAGCTTACTATCTGTCCGAACGCCTAGGATCTTGAACTGTTCCATCTCACTTATAATATGCCTATTCTGTCTGATCAAAATATCGGTTCTTGTTCAATTGTGAGTTAGAAACTGTAAAAACTGAGTCTTACTGTGATTTAGCATCAAATTATTTTCCACAAGCCACGAACTTATTTCATGAAGTACATTATTTGTTACTGTTTCAATATTACACACAAGATCCTTCACTGTCAAGCTGGTGTCATCAGCAAACAGAAATATTTTTGAATCACCTGTAATACTAGAAGGCATATCATTTATATAAATAAGAAACAGCAGTGGCCCCAGCACCGACCCTTGGGGAACTCCACACTTAACAGTGCCCCATTGGGACTGAACATCACTACCACTCTCAATATTGCGGAGAATTACCCTCTGCTTTCTGTTCTTAAAGAGGCGAAACAATTGTAATCTACTCCCCTTACTCCATAATGGTCCAACTTCTGCAGTAATATTTTGTGGTCAACACAGTCAAAAGCCTTCGTTAAATCAAAGAAAACACCTAGCGTTTGCAACCTTTTATTTAATCCGCCCAAAACCTCGCTGAGAAAAGAGAGTATAGCATTTTCAGTTGTTAAACCATTTCTAAAACCAAACTGAACATTTGACAGCAAATTATGTGAATTTCAATGCTCCAGTAACCTTGTATATACAATCTTCTCGATAACTTTAGCAAACACCGATGGCATAGAAATAGGTCTAAAATTGTCAACATTATCAACAGTCTCGGAACACTTTTTTCTAAAAGCGTTATATGATTCCCTGTTGGGACTAGGTTTCTATTTAATTCACCTGCTATATTCAGAAAGTGATTATTAAATACTGTACATATATGCGACTTATCAGTAACACGGACATTCCCACTACGCACTGATTCTATATCGTCGACCTGTCTCTGCAGACCAGCAACTTCCTTTACGACTGACCATATGGTTTTAATTTT
Organism: Schistocerca americana; assembly: GCF_021461395.2. NCBI lineage: Eukaryota > Metazoa > Arthropoda > Insecta > Orthoptera > Acrididae > Schistocerca > Schistocerca americana. Next base: position 850,799,330 of record NC_060121.1, read on the forward strand.
ATCCTGAGACTTAGCTATTCCGTCTGCATACCACATACTTTTTGCCTTCCTAATAACATTTTTAAGCACCTTACAATACTGTTTGTAATGGGCTGCTGCATTTAGATTTTGACTGTTTCTAACGTTTTGCTATAATTGCCACTTTGTTCTACAAGATATTCTTATCTCTCTAGTCAGCCACCCAGGGTGCCTGTTTGTGCTAGTACCCTGTTTTAAACGTTCTAACGGAAAGCAACTTTCAAAGAGCATGAGAAAAGTCTTGAGAAAAGCATTATATTTATCGTCTACTGTATCAGCGCTATAAACATCTTGCCACTCTTGTTCCTTTATAAGGTTTACAAAGGTCTCTACAGCAACTGGATCAGCTTTCATGAACAGCTGATGACTATATTTAACACGTGTTGCAGCACAAAAATCTTTTAAAGTTAAAATTTGTGCATCATGATCTGAAAGGCCATTCACCTTTTTGCTAACAGAATGTCCTTCTAGTAATGAGGAATGAACAAAAATGTTGTCTATGGTTGTTCAGAATACGGTTTGCTTAAGATTATATGAATTAAAGAGGTCTACCAGCATCCTCTTCCTTGAACAATCACTTATACAATTAATATTGAAGTCACCACATATAACTAACTTTTTGTATTTCCTATAAAGTGAACCAAGAACCTCCTCTAGCTTTAGCAAAGATGTTGTGAAATCGGAGTCTGGGGATCTATAAATAACAACAGTTAGAAGTTTAGCTCCGTTAAATTTAACCACACCTGCACAACATTCAAACACCTTTTCAGTGCAGTACTTTGAAACATCAATTGACTCAAATGGGATACCGTTTTTCACATACATGGCTACTCCCCAAACCGCAAAGAGCTCCTCGAAAAGTTGCCAGCCAACCTGTATCCTGGTAAAGGAAGCCTTGAATTATCTACTTATTTAAGAAGTGTTCAGATATACCAATAATTTCAGAGTCAACATCTATAAGCAGTTCACTAACTTTATCTCTAATACCTTGTATATGTTGATGAAATATACTAATTCCCTCATTATTCGGATACATAAGCTTTGCCAAAAGCGATTCCCTTGTTAGAGAGACTTCCCTTAAGCAGGAATACCTATCAGCTGACTTCAATCTAAAAAAGGTGCAGCTCTAACACCCACTACTGCAGGAATTTTCCCATGAGTGATCCCACCAACCCCACCTATGCTGTCACCAATAAGCTTTGCCAACCTCCCCTTCCCATACCTGTTGAGGTGCAGGCCATGTCTAGTGAAACCCGTCCTGCTGATAGACTCCACTGACACCACTGAAATGAGACACATGCTTTCTGTCATCAGCGCACCCCCAAGTCTCATGTTATTACGCCTGACGGCTGTATTAAGATGAGGCCGATCGTGACGCTGAAACAGTTCCACGAAATGCACATTCGTGTTGCCAGTCTTTGTGGCTATCTTTTCCAGGTCACCATCTATGTTATACTCCCCATCCCTATCAATACTACTACCAGCCCCACCCACAATCACTACCTGATCCTATTTAGTAAAATCCCTTCATAACCACCCCAATGTTAACAGTCACCTGAGCCAACCCTGCATTAGGCTTCACAATGCTGGTGACCTGGTACTCACTCCCCAGCACTTCCTGCAACTGCTGGCCTACACCTCTGCCATGAGAACTACCTAACAGCAGAACCTTCTTCTTCCTCTTCGACTTTGCAACTGTTCTAGGCACAGTAACTACTGAGGTCTGTTGCATACTTCCTACATCTACATCTACAGCTACTAGAGATTCCTCTCCACTAGACTCTGACAGTTGGTCACATCTATTGCAAACACGAATAGTACAACTATCTGAAAATCTTCTTCTCCTAGCAAATCTCTTGCCAACAGCCAGCTCCCATTCCCCAACCCCCTTCTCCCTCCTCATCCTATCTAGCTCCTCCTGTGCGTTTTTCAACTGCACCTGAAGGGCACAGATCTTACGCTCCTGCTCCTCCATCAACTTACTCTTGCTACATAAACTGCAGTTCCAGGAGAGGATCTCACCAGAATGCCCACTGGCTTCCCCACTGCATTCCCACCAGTGAAAATACTTCGAACAAGTCTCACACCGCAATCCACTACTCACGAACCTACGGCAAAGCCCACACTTCTCACTCATGGTAAAATTTTACTTTTTGTAAGTTCCGCTACTACAATAAGAAGGTGTTAAAAACCTGACTACAATAATCACAAACTTACTCTACAGGGGAGGAACTGCTATTATTAACAGTATTAATAAAAAAAATGTGAATATAACAAAAGACTATACAGAAAGAGAATCAAACGTCTAATGACACAGTAACGAAGCTGAAAACAGTTCCCAAAAGGTTCTTCTGAAATTATTTCACTAGAAAACACCAAGAACACCGGTTGAGGACTACTAAAGTTCCTAAATAAACCAATATACACAAACAATTAATTAGTACTTAGCTTTCGATGGGCCGCTACAGCTGCAACTGGTCAGCGCGGAATGTAAACACAGGCAAGAGTTTAAGTTGCTCGATACGAAACACAAATATCAGGTCACAACACAAGAAAGGCATAGGTGAATGAAGAAACCACTAATACGTCACTTATATAGTAAATATTATCACAAAACCCTTTAAAATATGTAGCTGAAACCTAAAAATATATGAAAATTTAGAGAGCGATCTCACACGCAGTCACTGGCTTATGACGTCACACCAAAGATCTTCATCGTCATGCAGCGATTACAGTGACTCTTCTACAAAACAATTGCACTTACGTAGTACGAACGCATAAATGGAAGTACAATCGTTTTCATTGGTCAGCTTTTAAAGAAACCTTATGCTCGCCGTTGACGCGGATTGTTTCGCGCCACTGCATCTACTAGATTCCAAACCTGTTTTCTGTGTTCCCTCCCACAATGGCCCCATCGATTAGCACCAACTATTATTCTTGCCATGTTCACGTCCACTACATTTCGTTAGGAATGTACTATGTAAATGTACGATACATGTGCCTTAAGTAAAGGTGTGTGTACAGTATTATTTGGCAGAATGAAAGTGGCAAATTGAAAAAAATACACCTCGACCCAGATACGAACGTACGACCTCCTGCATACTAACCCAAAACACTATCCGCTGCACCAGCAGCCCAGAACTAGGCCTGTGTGCTGACACAGGTAGTTACCGTACATGTGATTACAGTGTTGACAGATTGCCAATCTTTAATGTCAATTTACTGCCGGAAATATGCGCAGAACGAAATTTTGTGACAGACGTTTTTATATTGCTAGCATGTGAGGAATCGCTCTGCAGAGTCCGAGTGCGCGAATTTTTCTTCACCCTCTATCTAGCTGTAATACACTGTGATACACGCATGATGTAATAAGTTCTGGGATATTGTTAGCTTGTGCGCGCTGACTTTGGAGAAGGGACCGTGTCTCTGTCACTGACGAAAGCTCTGCAACAGAATTGGTAACCAATGTCCATCTGCTCTCGGTCGACAGTGTGTCAAACTAGAGAGACCGGCACGCTCTAGTGGTGGTACAGAAGCGGCAGCTTCTGCTGTATTGGCAGTAGCGTTTCCAAGTTGCTACTCCAGGCGGGTGTAAAAATAAATGGGCGCAACGGAAAATAATAAAAGCTAAAATGAAGATTTGGCTCTTTCTGACTACCCCCTGAAGCAGATCTTAGGACCTCTTAATGGACTTCAACATATAAATTACAGCCTAAAAATAAATGATTGATTAAGGCAACTAATACTACTAAAAGATAAGCGCCGTTCCTGCTTATATATTTATTGTAGATTAAAAACAGCCTTTATATTACAAAGTTTACATTCCCGAAGTAAAATTATTGGTTCAAATGGCTCTGAGCACTATGGGACTTAACTTTTGAGGTCATCAGTCCCCTAAAACTTATAACTACTTAAACCTAACTAACCTAAGGTCATCACAAACATCTATGCCCGAGGCAGGATTCGAACCTGCGACAGTAGTGCTCGCGCGGCTCCAGACTGTAGCGCCTAGAACCGCTCGGCCACTCCGGCTAGCAGTAAAATTATTAATCAATTGCCCAACTCTGCCCCTTATTGTGACTGCGCGAACGTCTCAACGTAAGTATAGGCAAAGGAAGTGCTCTCGATTACTGAACGCTGCGTTCTCAACGATGACTTCCAACCAGGAGGTGAAGTCCAGAATAGTATAGATTCTCAACGGTACAGTTCCTAACTGTTCTAAGTATAAACTCTCCTGAGAGCAAAGACAGCAAGTCCGTCTGTACCAACAAAGCTGATATGAAGCGACCGTCACACACGGGCACTCACAATGGAAGACCACGTCTCTCCAGCGCTGGCTTCCCAGCAAGACTCGGCTCCCCTCGATCGTAATTCCGAAAATGAATCATGTTCCCAAAACCACACAATATTCTCCCCCTCTACAGATTCTTCCGAACGCCGACCAACCATATTTTAGTCTTTTGTCGTCCAGCGCGGAAAGTTTGCGAGGAAAAAACCCATACTCGTACAATGGTACGCTTCTGAGTAAAAATCCTTGGAAATAACCCAGCCTGCGTGGTTTCCGAGGTGCCGCTTCTTCGTTCCTCTCACCTGCGTCCAAGATTTTCAGCGTTCGGAAGTATCATCCGTTTGTCCTTACTGCCCCTACTACAATAGCGGCCGGCAGTCACCCTATTGCGCTCCAGAGCTCAGGTGCCACGACGTCCGTCAAGCTACTTCTTGTGTTTACGCAGGAGCAACACCTGTGCGGGCTTTCCACCCAGAGTAAGAATGGCTCTGAGCACTATGCGACTAAACTTCTGTCATCAGTCGCCTAGAACTTAGAACTAATTAAACCTAACTAACCTAAGGACATCACACACATCCATGCCCGAGGCAGGTTTCGAACCTGCGACCGTAGCGGTCGCTCGGTTCCAGACTGTAACGCCTAGAACCGCACGGCCACTCCGGCCGGCCCACCCAGAGTAGTACAGGCAATCATTCATTACTCCGTTTTTATAATGAAGACACTCCGTCACCTTTCATGCAACAAGCGCTAACAATTATTTACAAGACGTACGTGACAATGTCAGTTTCCTTTACATATTCGTATATACGATGTACAACCTATCACATGATACCTAATTGTATTTGTAGATCACGGCACAGTATGTTGATGAGTTCTTGTAAGGTGCGAAATTATAACCACCTTACACGTCGTGCAGCAGTGGTCAAGGCTCGGTTTCCTGCCCTCAGTCCATGGCTCTGGCAGTGTCTATTCAGCTACACGAAACAAAAAAATATTAACCTGTCCTGGAGCCTTGGTATAAGGGGGCCATACTAGACTGTCAACTGCCCTGCAAATGGCGAAGAAGCTCGAGTCATAGGTTAAGCGGAAGGTGAAATTTTCCTTTAATAATTCTTTTCTTTTGATCTCACATTTCGTACTGGCTTGGTTGATTCGTTGGAACTTCGATGTTATTTAACTTTGCTTTACATTGTGCATTTTTTTTTTTTTTTTTTACTGCGAGAGAAACCAAGTATATCTGCCTGCAGCAATACAACATAAATCTGGCCCCATTTTATAATTTTTCTAACAAAATGTCCAAACTGATTAAATACTGAATTTTAATAGTAAATTCTTTAACTAAAGAAAGTGATTCCTGAGCGTTAATGATCTGCCTAACAACGCTGTTCATGAAATGGTGCGTTGATGAATCGTATATAACTGATCCTGAAATGAAAATATCTTACCTAGTAATGTAGTAGGTTTGAAACGCGGTGCTTGTTGCTCTCCGTGCGCCAGCTGCAAATGTCTAACTACAGTTGCTGAGAGCTTGGAGCAATGCTCCAGAGAGCAAGTAAACTATTTTAAACACATCATTGAGTGAGACGCTCTAAATAGAAATGACTTGGATCGAGGATGAGGACAGTGCATCTAACTGAAATATTCCTTTAACAAACTGTTTTTTAAACTGTCTGATATATTATTACTTGTATGCAATTCATGTTACAACACTCATTAACTCTGACAATGGGCAAGAATGATACCAAATTCTAAATTCATTAATAAACATGAAACTACCTTACAGTGAAAATTACTCAATCTTTAATGAAAAATTTAAACGTCTCCCGTATATGGATGTCTCATTCAACAATGATTATAAATACGTGCTACTGAAGTACCAATTAAAAAAAAAAAAATGTTACCTTCATTCATCTTCATACTCATTTTCATTCGAAATCATAAAAAATCCTTTTCGTCTCTTTCACAATATTCAAACACAAAACGATTTACTCAAACGCAGATGCACTTAACTTTACGTCTACATTGCCACGAGTCCTCTGCTCGGCGTCTTTCTCAGTACTACACTATCGATAGAACTCGCGCGCTTCTCGCTGCCAAGCAGCGATGACAAAAAACTTCCAGCGATACAGCTACTCTGAACAAAGACTACGCGAATAATAAGTGATTCAGAATTGTCGCTTAGCGTTTGAGATATCCATAGTAAGTACAAATTCCAGAAGAGCAAATAACAAACTCCCAAGAGACCCGTTTCAAAGCAGAAGCTAGTGCCTAGTGAAGTAGTGCAGTGCTTAATCTGATTTAACGCTAGAAAATATGTATCACCTCTTTCCCGTCTTCTCAATAATGTGTTGTTAATAATATTTAAAAAACTTGTTTTGAAAATTCAAGAAATCTTCTGAGACCTGAAGATAACGGGTAGGAATCTCGCCGACACGTTGTGAAATAACGACTCTACGACTTGGATGAGAAGCCGAGAGCATTTCATCAATGGAGTCACTTGCGACTCCGTACCTGCTGAAAATGAGACGGACGTTTCTAAACGAAGATGATCATACAACTTCGTTCCGCGGCCCTTGTGAGCGCCGGGGATTTATATATCATCGGTTTTGCAGCCCTCTGGCGTTCGATATCCCGCGCCTCAGAACCGGCGAAAGCCCCGCCCGTCGGCAGAGCCATTCGTCAACCTCTGACACAGCCGGCAGGCTGCCAGCAGGCTGGTGTGGGGCAGGGGGTGGGGGTCTTCCTCTCCACCGACTCGGAACTAACTGACTGCCCGTGGCGCGAGCCGTCACCGTCACGTCGCCACAGCCAGCCTTCCGCGTCCACCCGGCACCTAATTACGTCACTGGCGAACTGCGGTCGTTCCGGGCAGCGCAGTCCGCTCCACCTCTCCCCATACTTCCGGCGGCCGCGCTCACCCCACGTCTGGGACCAACCTGTCAGCTCGGGAATCCGCGACCCGCCCTCCAGGAAAACGCAGTGACCGCTGGCGGAATTGCCCAGTGCCAGTCCTGCCTTCCCATTATGCTCTGGCCACCGGTTAACACCCACCTACCCACCCATCCACACACACCGACCCACACACACACACACACACACACACACACACACACACACTGCCACAACCCTTTCTTCTGTATAATCCGTCTGTAAACTCAAGAGCGAGCAGCACCCACCTACCCACCCACACACACACACACACACACACACACACACACACACACACACACTGCCACAACCCTTTCTTCTGTATAATCCGTCTGTAAACTCAAGAGCGAGCACCACACACACACACACACACACACACACACACACACACACACACACACTGCCACAACCCTTTCTTATGTATAGTCTGTCTGTAAACTCAAGAGCGAGCAGCACTTTTGGTCGGGGAAGTGGCCTTTCCCGGAAGAACGCTGCCACCGGCCTACAGGGGCACCCAAAATGTGTTGCCCGTTACCTGTCTAGCGGTGTAGATCGGTGTGCACAGTGATGTACGTCGTTTCTGTTCGAGGGATCTTAGTTGGCAGTGTCAGTCAGATAACTTTGTCCACTTACTGAAATACTTCGATATCCGGAAGTGATGGATAAGCATTGCGTTGCAAGAAAATGTGCAGAATACGATGAAGAGGTATTTGCGGAGTAACGAGCGTTCGATCGTCTCTAACGTTATTACAGCGTGTATTAAAGAGGCGACCCAAAAAGAACTGCTGGCTAATATTACCAGTCCCAATCAAAGGGCTGCAATTTATGCAAATGCCAGCATCGTAGAATAGGACACATAAGGTAAAAACGCGAAAATAAGCTGCATTGTTTAGTGGAATCGCCATGGGGCACTTTCAAAATCACGTAAAACCTTTGATACTTATGGAACACTAAATCTCTATCTCGGTCACTATTCACCTGATTCTGAGACATATTGCTTGAAATATGTGCGCAATAGCTATTCTCAACACTGCTGAAATGTACATCGGTTCTGGACTTCTAAGCAAAAAGCTTGACATACGAGGTGCGTTCACATATTAATTTTTATTTTTGGTAAGAACTTTATTTGCTAATCTATAGCCATGTAATCCTCTTCAAAATATTCCCCTTTACATACTATACACTTGTACCAGGGCTTTCTCCAAATCCCAAAATTCTTTAGGAACTGTTTCTTCGGAATAGTTTACAGACCTCTGTGCATTTTTAATCTCGTCCAGGCTTGTAAAACCACTGTCTTTTAAGGCCTGCTTTGAAATGTTTATATCACTTTTATGCCCTTGGTTCACTCATAACAGGCTAACCAAAAGCAATATTTAACATTTCTAAAAATTTCATACACTTTATTCCATTCCTATAACAAAATTTAACATAGATTCTCTAATGTATTTTTATACAAAACAAATAATCGTTGATGCTACCAAAACACATGTAACCTTTTTGACAGTTGACAACAGAGTAAATACCCAATATGCATAACATTGCACACATACTTTTGAGACATGTTTACGAAGGCAGTGACAAAAAAGTAGTGCAAATCGGACTAATACAACACACATAATTATGAATTTCCTCTTACTTTTAAACACTCTTCGTGTTGCAAAAATTGTTAAGTTTCAATGCTGACCTTCAAAGAAAACTTCTACCTTTTAGTAGAAACAGCCTTAAATTCTACAGATTGATTGCAGTATATGGGGTTCGTTTTACGAATAGCAGTAGAGGAACATATAATACATTCACATGAACAGGAATTCCGTTCTACTGTATGTTTGTAGTATAATCCTGACTTCCATTCTTATCTTAATATTATGTACTCTACAATGTTGTGTTTCGGAAGAAGCTATCGTTTTTTGAATTCCTTATGGTCTTAATGCATTTGTTTAAAACTGAACGCAGTCGAGACGTATCTGTACAAGGCGTCGCCTCAGATTTAAAGCGCGCGCCGCGGCAGGGCCGGTACTACGTTGTGAAACAGCCTGTAGAAGCGTCTTATGACGTAGCTGAGTTGGCGGAGTGGGGACTCGCTCGCTCGCTCTTCAGCTTACCGACAGACTATACCTCTGACCTCCCGTGGCGTCACCAGCGACCATACACTCTTGGCGATGTGCAGCGCGCGATACAAATTACTTAACGTATTGTTCCACAGATTTAGTCAGAAAAGTTTACTGGTGGGTCCGGATCAGTCCTCAGAATTGCGTAGCGGTATCCTCTCACCGCATGCGAAGCTATTGATAGACGAGGAGCTGGTCGAATTTTAGTGACGTGGCAGCGTCAAATTTCTCGTTTCGCTACAGTGTGAAGCTTGACAGGGAAACTGCCTCGTGAAGGGGAATGCGCCCACTGACAAGGGAAACTTCCCATCACAACCCTCGCAGACATGAAAACAGGAAGAAGACGTACTGAAGTGTGAAAAAAGAGGTAAAACAGAAACAGTGAAGTGTTCAGTCTCAATATGTGCAGCATCCAGGATAGTGCCGTAGCTACGGCGTGGTGGTTATGTGGTCATGGTGCTGGACTGCGAAGGGGGAGATACGTGTTCAAATATCCATTGTGTGGTTTTTTTATCTGCTAATTCACGAATTTTCTCTCCGGTCGTTGACGTGGCTTTTACCCTTCTGTAGTCTCGGCAATTGAGATTGGTTGTAGAATATGGATGAATGGATGGAGAGAGTTGTATGGACGCACGACGGCAGGGTCTTCAGAGCACGCTCAGTAACAGATTCAGACGGGTGTCAAGAAAATACTCAGAACAGTAAGATCAAACAGAACGTAAAACACAGGTAACAAGCTTGGAAGAATATGTGCCTACCCACACCGAAGCGTGCGCCGTCAGCAGTAAAACACGGACAACACAGGAAGAAAGTGGTAGAGGGAGCTAAAACAATGTAGCAGATGGAAGTGGCTGGCTGACCGCCAGGAAAAGAGGGAGGAGCCAGCCACTCTGCAGTACACTAAAACCTCCAGCCTAAAAGTTTAGGCCAGAGCCCAGACACTTCACAAAACTTTAAAACCCTAGACACACACGTCTCATCGTTAGCTAAAACACAGGGCAGATCCCCAGCAACTTGTGCTGCTGCCCTTGCATCACGGTATAAAATGCAGTCTGTTAAAATGTGTCGGACAGAGATGTGCACACCACAAGCATCACAAAACGGGGGATTCTACCACCGTAATAGAAAGCTATGTGTGATGTGTCATGTGGTAAGAATATATTACCATGGCAAGTAAATGTGAACAATAGTGAGAGCAGGCGAGGTGCCGCATAGACCTCTAACAGAAATTAAAACAACAAATAAGCGGCTTTAAACTATGTTAAAATAAAGTTATTCAAAAGACAAAACTTCCAAAACTCGTTTGGAGGTCACTATCTTACACCTCGCTGTTGCAAACGAGCGTTACACCATGACACAGACACAAATCTGAATGCAGCTGACAGACATGTAAATGAGGATAGTTCATAATTTTGAGAAAAAGAAATCAAAAACAAAAGGTGATTGAAGCTTGAGCGAGATTTGAATACGGATGACCTCATTCAGAGTTGAACACCGTAAGCACATAACCGTGACGCCGTGCCTGCAAATATGCTCGATATTGCGCATCTTGAGCTTGTCCTGTTCACTGTTCCTATTTTGCTTCTTTTTGCACACTTCGGTACACCTTCTTCCTGTTTTGTGTTGAGTTTTTGACAGGCTAACCACTGGGCCATCTTAAGACTGAATTTGAGGGGGTGGGGAAGGGGGAGGCGGGGGTTGGATGAGGAGTTTCCCTTGTGAGATGCAGCATCGGTTTTATGTCGTAAACATAACTTAGGAGGCGCCATATCTGGTTAAATTATATGTAGATGAAGCCTGCATTTCATAATTTTATATATTATGTCGTACGTGCTATGAATGTAAGATGTATCAAAGCTCTGCCACATTTAGGTTCTCTCGAAAAGGAGTCATTTCTGGTGTGATTAATCATAAGAAAATGAGAGAAAACATGTCGATAGTTTAAGTCTTCTCGCATTTGATGCTTTTCTCATTTTAACCCTTTTACGGGCCGTGGGGGATATACTTCCACGAAACGCCTTTCTTTACAGGGTTATGGGAATATGTGTTACCACTTCCGTACGCCCCTGGTACCTGGTGGCAGTCCGCTGCACCAGCTGTAGATTCTGTTTGTTGTGAAATATAGCCCTCAGGACTATGGGAAGTACATATCCCACCCAAAAACGTTGTTTTAATGGTTCTTGGGAAGTATGGTTAGCACCAGAGTAGTTTCTGGACGGGGCTTGGGAATTATACTTACCACAAAATTAATCTCTCATATGTGGTCGTTCTTAAGCATACTTACCACCAACATTGGGGGTACCCCAAAGCTTTTGAGAATGCATCTTACCACCTCTGTCTGTGCCTCACACCTCGTCATAACACACTACCCCACGTATATGAAAACTACTACAACAATCAGTTTCTGTTTGTCGTGGGATCACTATTGTTGTCGGAACACATTGTTTCGCTTCTGCTATATGCATTATTGTCATCTGTATCAGCTAATAACTTAACTACATGATAAAGTTTCTAGGATTGTTTTCACAATGTGGTAAGTAAACTGTAACATCGATTTTTAAACAACGCAAAAGAAAAGATAAAATAAAAACAGAAAACACAGTTCATCATTTTTTTTACTTCTAATGGCAATAGATAACATCTTACAATAGGGAAGAGGGAAATCCATTTACTGCCATAGTTTTAATATCTCAAAATTTGCTTGGTGATATATGTTACACAGTAGTTTTTGGTCCTAAATCACAAAAATAAAATTATCAAAAAATAAATAGTTGGTTGTTCATAAATCTAACAGCATAGCAAAAAATTATCTTCATTGAGTTGCTTCAGAAGATGCGCTCATAAAAGAATAAATGGCGTACTATGAAAGTGTACCGTTTCAATGCTACGGTGCATTTATGATTTATCAAAAGTGCGTCTTCCTTGTGGAGTCGCTCCGAGAGAGAGATCCCATGGTGCAGTTGATACGTCACGACGGAACAACAAGCCAAACGCTGTCGCTGGCAGATGCAGCCACCACTGACAGACGTCGACGAAGACACGCTCTCCCGCTGCTGCATGAAAGTCTGCTTACGTCAGAACACAGCACCGCTCGCTCACTACGATAGCAGCCTCATTGTAGTGCTGACCCAGCAGCTAGCTGGCGTCGTTAGTCAGGACTCTGTGCAACAGTTCAAAGTTACTTGTAACAAGTAAGATTTGACTGTCTCGTTGGGCTGACGACGTTTCTATGGAGAACAACAATTCAGTACAAGAACTGTAAACAGTTGCAACGACAACAGGACATTGTTCGATGTAAAGTTATCACTGAGTGTGTTAAGAGATTCTATTGTGTATTATTGACCAACATGCGGACATGGATATCTTCTAAAAATAAGTAATGGTTATTAAAGTGATCTAATGATGTTTGAATGTTGTAGAAGGTTCTCGACCTCCTCCAGAAGTTAAAACGGTAGAACTGTCGTCTAGGCCTGATTCTCTATACGCTGATCAGCCACAATATTATTACCACATACCTAAAAGCCGATACATCCACCTTCGGCATGGATAACAGCAGCGATGCTTCGTGGCATGGAAGGAATGAGGCCTTGGTAGGTCACTGGAGGGATCTGGAGCCACATCTGCACACACAAGTCATACGCCACGTTCAGTCACTGGAGGTGTGTTGGATAGGGTCCACATTTATGGCCTTGTGACTTGGCGCATTACCTTGTTGAAAAATGCAGCTTCTTTCGGAAAACGTGATCGTCATGAAGGGGTGTACGTGGACTGCAAACGGTATACGGTACTCCTTGGCCGTCACGGTGTCATGCACGAACTCCACTAAATCCATACATGCCCATGTGAATGTTCCCCAGAGCATAATGGAATCGCCGCCAGCTTGTCTCCGTCCCGCAGTACAGGTGTCAAAGAGCTGTTCCCCTGGAAGACTGCGGATTCGCGCTCACTCATCGGCATGATGAAGAAGGTATCGGGATTCGTCAGACCGTGCAACGCTCTGCCACAGCGCCAACGTCCAGTGCCGATGGTCACGTGCCCTTTTAAGTCGTAGTTGCCGACGTCATGATAGTAACATTGGCGCATGTATTGGTCGTCGGCTGCGGAGGCCCATCGTTAGGAGTGTTCGATGCACTGTGTGTTCAGACACACTTGTACTCTGCCCAGCATGAAAGTCTAATGTTAGTTCCGCCGCATTTCGCCTCTTGTCCTGTTTTACCAGTCTGCCCAGCCTACGATGTCCGACATCTGGACGTGGTTTCACCTTGGTTTCGCCATGTGTCGAAGTCACTCACCAGAGCACAAGTCGTGCAGTTTCCGAAATGCTTGTGCTGAGCCTCCGGGCCATCACAATCTGCCCTCGGTCCAACTCAGATAGATCACGCCTTCCCCATTCTACACACGGACAGCATGCTCACTGATACTACATGCACAGTGCCTGTGTCTAACTGCCAGTCATTCCTCACCAGATGATGCTGCTATATCTTGGACGAGTTTATGTATAGTACGTCAATGGTCTTAATGTTCTGGTTGTTCAGTGTATCCAAGTTTTTAGGATAACTTCTTATACTGAAATATCGACACGTTTGGCTACAGCCTTCAGACAAATGTATAAACTATATAACACATAAATGGGTTGACGTCATATTAGAACTGTACCTTTGTTGAGAGTATTACACCAGGGGACTGGCCGTCCTCCGTAATAAATGAAACTGAGTGAATTATCATCGATGGAATTTGAGATGTGTCTTGCGACATCCCAGCAGAAACGATGATAAGAAACAGTCAAAATCACAAAAAAATGGGACGCAGTTGGTAGAGTCGTTGTGAAGAGAAATGTAGCAGGTTCGTGTCTCGGTACCTGCACACATTTCTTTATCTTAAATTTTTTAAAACGTTCTTCGACTTTATTATTAATTCAAAAGAAGACAGAGCTGCAGCACTCGTTAATTATTGTAAATGAGAGCGTTCTCTGTCCAAGAGAGAGTTTGTTGGATTTTGTGAATGTGCCACAGAACATGGGCCAATGAACAGCTGTCACTGCTGATTCCCTCGTTTCTCGACGATAGCTAACAGAACTATGTCAGATGCAGCTGACTGGTGCTGTTGGAGAGTGCTGCGATCGCAAATCATGATGAGGCGCACGTCGTGTTTCGTGAGGTGTAGCAGGTTGTTTCAGAGCGTGCAGCCGTCACGACGCACTCCACGGCTGAGGGGCTTCGCAGTGAGGAACACGTCTCGTGTGAGGGCGCTCAACACAGCGGACCTTCCGAAGAGTGCAACGTGACGAAGCGCTCGTGAGGGCGGCCGCACAAGGCCAAAAACAAAGAAGCACTCGAATAGGAATTAATAAGCAATCGATCAGATGACAGATTCAGGACCCTTTAGCAATGAACAAACCACCAGTATGTCCATAATTTCCCTTTCAATTTCATTTCGAGATCCTTGAAACTTCTATCACGATTTCACCCACTGACGAAATTTCTGAGAGAAAATAAACTTCACGATACGAATCCTAAGATACTGAGGAATCAAATAAAACATGGAAAAGGATTTTGGCTACAGTCATTTTGGGAGGTGTTAATTTTATCAAAATGGGGGAAAACGTTGAAAATGTCTCAAGTTTCAAACAATTTTCTTTTCTTCCTCGTGGAGATGTTGGAATACAGTGACCACTGCATTTCAGTCAGCTATAACTGAGCCAGGACAGGAAACCTCTGTCAGCAAAAAGACGTCGTCAGCCCCTTTGTATCTGCAGGGAGGCTGTGATCGCTGCATGCAGTTGGGAATAGGTCTGTTTTGTGAAGTCTCAAGTCTACATGAATGTGACGGTTCTGAAGACATAAAAGAACTGGATGGTGCTACGTCCCACCCCATTAAGTTCTTGTTACATTAAGTTCTTGCCCTGCAATTAATAACATTGTAGCCGTTCATTATGCGCCCTCGCCATTTTGTATTTTATTCGCCTGGAGAACACGAGTATCTTTCGTCACGATTGCAAACCAACATCCGCCAACCACGTGGTAATAGGGAATGTCCTCCTTTGTCATCTTGGTTCAAAATGGTTCAAATGGCTCTGAGCACTATGGGCCTTAACTTCTGAGGTCATTAGTCCCCTAGAACTTAGAACTGCTTAAACCTAACTAACTTAAGGACATCACACACATCCATTCCCGAGGCAGGATTCGAACCCGCGACCGTAGCGGTCGCGCGGTTCCAGACTGACGCGCCTAGAACCGCTCGGCCACACTGGCCGGCTTTGTCATCTTGATCTGCTCTCATGGTGCAGTACTCTCTTTCCAAACATACAAACAAACACCGTCCGAATAGGCCCTGAAGGCCCAACGTTATCAACCGGTAGCCGTGCCATTCTCAGCCCTTAGGTGTCAGCGGATGTGGATATGGAGAAGCACGTGGTCAGCACATGTCTCTCCCGGCCGTTTTCAGTTTTCGTGACCAGTGCCGCTACTTCTCAGCCATGTAGCGCCTCATTTGGCCTCATAATGGATGAGTACACCCCACTTTCAAAGAGCACTAGGGGGACCCAGACGGTGACCCATAGAAATGCCAGCCAAGCTCGAGAGCGCTTAACATCGGTGATCTGACGGGACCTGGTGTCATCACTGCAGCAAGGCCATTGACAAATTCTCCATCCAGCTTGATCATAGTTCTTTGATCCTGGCTATGCTTTCAGGTCATGTGACGTACGTCATATTTATTGTTAAACATCAGTGAAGGTTGCTCTCAGTTAATTATTCTATATTTCATGATTATAATTTCAGAAAATATAAAAAAAACTGCTTATTTCTTATTCCTTTCTCGTAAGTGTTGTGAAATTCTTCCTTTTCTTACCAGTGTTCAAGGGTTCAGAGACCCTCTAGAAGTAGGAACATTGCCGACGTCTTAAGCCGTCGGGTACCAGATAGGAAATCGGTTTAAAATATCGGTGGCCTGTTAACCACGCCCACAAACTGCCGAAAACTGTTTTCATTTTGGCCACCTGGAAATGCAAAAGCTGTGAGAGACAGCAGGGTCGGGTATTCACGAGTGCTGTAATATTAAATCAAGTAAGAACTTTCTTCTTGCGTCCACAGGTGCAGTATATTAGAACTGACACCATACTTCTCAGAACTGTCTCACTGGCCATACCGAAGCTGGTGACCCTTTGTAAGACTTTTGAAACTGACCATATTTCCACATGGAGTCTTACTTATTTGTAGTCACGATTTTGACTAACAGTGCTATATCAAGTTGTAAGGCGACAGAATAAATGGTTAGATTTGTATCTTACATGAGACCTTTACAAATCGCAATGAGAAGGTGAAGATTAACCTAATGTAAATCGGCAGTAATGAGAACATTTGCCTATCAGTATGTAATGCAAAAAGGGATGACAGGCAATCGATGGTAATTAACACACCATTCCCATACAATGCATGTCTTTGAGCGGAAGGTAGAACAGGGAACGTGAGTCAAGTCACTTTTAGTTTTGAAAAGCCAGCTCCACAACGGTGTAGCGAAGCTGTGCTGCAGGAGTTATGCCAGAAACCACTTACAGGGGTGGCAGGAAGAAGGACAGCGACCCCGGGCCATGTGATTCAAGCCAGAGGACCACCTGTAGCGGGGAATCCGCACAAGGGCAGAGAAGAAGCTTTAGAAAACTGTGTTTCTGAATTCCAACGGGATTACGAACAAAAGAGTGACGCATTTTCGTCCAGCGAGTGTGACACATGGAAAGGACTATGTACTTTAGGCGTCTAGAATGGGCACAAAACGTCTGATTGGCGAGAACGCACTAGGAAGGAGAAAAATACTGAAGTTTCGACGAAATCTGATAGAAGGGACGTTGTGATTGGTAGAGTGTGTTTATACAAAATAAGAGGGACGCTCCTATTGGTCGAAAAAAGCCGTGACGTCAAAAAGGAGCCACAGTGGAGGGTGGCAGTTCTGCCATGAGTAGGACAAGAGAAAAATTTTAATGGGAACTCTTCTCTGAACTGGCGTCAAGTGCAGAATACATTCCGTGCTCAAAACTTTGTTTTTGGTTCCAGAAAGCTTGAATCTCCCCCGACATCACTAAGAATGATGTGAATGCACATAATACTTTCATTTTGGAACTGATATCAAAATCATTGTCACAGACGTCCACAGGTGATAGTGTAAACCTCCATGGTGTTTCTAACGTATCATGCAGTGTGTGTGTGAGTGTGTGTGTGTGTGTGTGTGTGTGTGTGTGTGTGTGTGTGTGTGTGTGTGTTTGCGCCTAATGTTATTTCCGTAATGGAATTCTCACTTGTACACGTGGTTAAAACGACCCTGCTAATGACAACCTACACCTAAAGATTTCCATAAAACGAAGTATCGTGTTGTGATTTTACTTCACTTCAGTTTAAGAAATGAATCCAATTATTCCTATTGGGATGCCACTACACTGAATCACAACTTGAGTAATGTAAATGATTTACTCTCAAGGGGAAAAAAGAAAAATCTATAGTGTAAATATTTGTATAAAAAAGAAATACACCATGTCAGATACTACACTAAACATAATTTCGAGATTGTCAGAACATATGTTTGACTTTCTTTAGATCACCACGTTTATTAGACAGACACAAAGTTGGCTGATATAGATTAGCGGTGATAAGCGTAAGACCTATACCATAACTGGCACATTTGGAAAAAGCTCAATGTACAAGTAAATGCAGCTCAATAAATTAACTGTGAGTGTTTCTTTATCCACAGAACCGAAGTGTACATTTCACGAACTGGAATACAGAGAGTAATTATACTGCATTGATGGTTTACTCGTTGGAGCGTTGGCTTCTGTGCAGATGATACGCGTGCCATACCTGTAGCAATGGACCCTGTGTGTCGTCTGCAAATTCCACGACCTGAAATTATCTCAGTACATGACAGAACACGAGTCAAGATTTCTGTCTGCACACTAACCAGGAACAGAAATTCGACTCAAGTACTCTTCCGTAAGGAAGCACATCAATGTGTGTCAGAGAGGTAAAGAAACGTCACTCGAGTAAGCACAATAACAACTATACTCTCATAGAAACGACTTCACGGACTCCTATGGCGAAAACAATACTTCTCAAAATCTGATCACCAGATTTTCAGCTGTCGGTTTCGCCAGCGAAGTCTCTAGGTAAGTCCCCAGAGGGAAGCGTCTTCCATTTGTCCCTGCAGGGTAGTGTGTCTCCGTGCCGTATTTCCGCTCCTTCCCCCCTTTCCGCCAGCACTCAACTGTAATTAACTCACACAGAAATTATTAGTACGTGGGATTAGCCAGTATCTGGCAGTGAAATGATGAATAATACGATTATGCATAAAGAGTTCTCAGTTTACTTGCCGCATCAAATTTGGATAAAATCCCAAGCTTTCGATGACTACCTCCGTCATCTTCGTCAGGGGTAAAACTGACTGTCGTGGACCTGTGAGGCTTCCGCTTTTATAAGCAGTGGACGGCTTCTCATTGGCTGGATGACGTCACGGTGAAGCCGATGCGTACTGAGGTGGCGGCCTCTCACCGTGACGTCATCCAGCCAATGAGAAGCCGTCCACTGCTTATAAAAGCGGAAGCCTCACAGGTCCACGACAGTCAGTTTTACCCCTGCCGAAGATGACGGAGGTAGTCATCGAAAGCTTGGGATTTTATCCAAATTTGATGCGGCAAGTAAACCGAGAACTTTTTATGCAAGGACTCCGTCGCGAAAGACTTCGTAGTAATACGATTATGCATCGTAAACAGTACTTTAATATAAATAGAAATCGAAAAGAATTTGCATAATATTAAATGTATGGTGGCAAAACCTTGCGGCCTTACAACAGATCAGATCATTGGGAACATCTTTTCCTAGAGGCAAAATGTTCGCTGACACTTGATGGCGACGCTAGGCATTGTTTTGTATTGGTCATACCTCTGAGAGGTGGCAGGACATAGGCACTCTGTCTGTGTATATGCAATGTAGAGGGAGACCCAAAGTCTTTTGACATTTGAAAATGGACTGATTCACAGACTAACATTGGCAGAGAGGTAAAAGTTGACACAAATGTCTGAAATGACATGGGGTTTTACTGAAACCAAAGGCGAGTGCAAAAACTGACCAAAAGATAGCTCTGGACAGCAACATGTCACTAATGCAGCTTGAGAATCGTGTATAAAATGGACTGTCATGAGAGGGGAAGTCTTCGGGGGGCACTGAAATTCAATAAAGGAAAAAAAAATAAAAAAGAGGGGAAGTCAGATCGTCCCTACCCAGCTTGAAGGTACGACTTTAATGCAGTTAGGCGCTCCACCTCCACCACACATCGCTTGGTGAGAATCGCGTGCTGAGCCACAACTTCCGTGATGCTTGGCCACCCGGGTCTCCAGACCTCAATTCCTGTGATTATTGGTTGTCAGGTTACCTGAAGACTCAAGTCTGCCGCGATAGTCCGATCTCATTAGGGACGCTAAAAGCCAATATTCGACGGCAATTTCTCACGGTATCTACGGATATGCTGTACAGTGCTGTTCGCAACATTGTCCCTGGACTACAGGTATTGTTGATGACGAACGACATGTTGAGCATTTGTTACAAAGAACATCGTCTCTGCTAATAATCACTTGTTACGCTAATTATTGCTTTTGTATCATATGAAACGCCATCTGTTGGTCATTTTGTGTGCTTTTCTTGATTTCAGTATGTCCCGATGTCATTTCAAGCATGAGTGTCAATTTTTACCTCTCCAACTATAATATTTGATGGTATATTGAATTTTCAAATGTTAACCGGCTTTTGGGTCACACTGTAAGTAATTTATATTTCAGTCATCTGCTCAAAATGAAAGGGGCTGAGCTGAGCAAAATCAAAGTAGCTGATTCGCTTCTAAAATATCTTTATAGATCTCTCCCCATAGATACACTCGTTTTCAGGTTTTCTTGTTGAAAAATCACTTTGTCACTTGTGTACATGGTACGCAGCACACCTGCTTAATAGATCCTGCTGAATCTGAAATTTCGTCGTCCTGGGGCTGGCCTGTACCAAAGGAACCCTAACATTGCCTGGAACCGTCAGCGAACAATTTATCTCTGTTCGCTATTATGTGATATATCATTCCTAGACCTTTGATGCAAAGACTTTGAATCATACTGTATAGATGACGAGGACTCCTGTATTATGCGTATCAAACATGGTTTGTTGGTTGATTCAGGGGAGGGCAACAAACAGCGAAGTTATGGATTCCATCGGATTGAGGAAGAATGGGGAAGGAAGTCGGCCGTGCCCTTTCGAAGGAACCATTTCATCGTCTACCTGAAGCGATTTAGGGAAATCACAGAAAGCCTAGGTCAGGAAGGCCATCGTTCTCCCGAATTCGAGTCCAGAGTACTAACCACTGGGCGACCTCGCTCGGAATGAGTCATGTAAACATGGTTGACGCTATGAGTATGTCCTCTTAAAAGGAACAGTTATGCATTGATGCACTTCATAGTGTAATAGGAAGATATATGATTTCGAAAAGTTTGTTTTTACAAGAATTTCCGACAACAAAATGTGTTCTTAAAGTTGAAATTACAATTACATTAATACTATGACATTAATACCCTTAGCTGCAAACAGGCGTTGATATACGTCAAGGGGCACCGTTGAAAATATGTGGCCCGACCGGGACTCGAACCCGGGATCGCCTGCTTACATGGCAGAAGCTCTATCCACCATTTTTTTCCCGATATAGTTCGTAGCGTTTGGTCTGGTCGGACGTCACAAGACATCCGTTCAAGTTGATCGTTGATTCCTTGACTCAGTTTTTTTTATTACAGAGAGCACGCAGCCCTCTGACCGAACACGCTGAGGTACCGTGCCGGGATCCATCTGACCCACCGAGGACACAGAGGATAGTGCGACTACAGGGCCTTTTCTATGGCACGCCTCCCATGAGATCCACATTCCCAACTTATTGTCCCGCACTATATTCGTAGTGCCCCTGCCCATTACACACATTACTCGCGGCTTTACCGCTTCTCTTAAGTGTCCGGGAAATATGTGTCCTAAGGAACAGACACCATCTTCATTTATATTCTTAAAGTTCGACTGCTGCTTAAGCAATTTATTTTCTTATACCTGTCATTTACGAATGAAATTACAGGCAGAAAGCGAGACTGTGAATTAATACGATAAGAAAAACAGGAAAATGTTTTTGTTTCTAAAAAGTCTAAATAAGGGTCACTACTGCTATGTTACTAATAATTACCCTGTAGCAACCCAACTGATAATAGAAGGAACTTCAAATCCATTCACCTGATTAGGAAACGTACAGTCTCTGTATCGACTGCAGTTGATTTCCCACTGAAAATAAACTGTGAAGGGAAAATGGATGACAGTCCAAGTCAAAAACGGAAAAAGCAAACAAAAGCACCACACTTGTATTTCCTACAAGAACAAACGGAATTTATTTCCATCAGTTGGGCCTTGCCAAGTACGCCTCGTCTGCTAGACACCACCTCCACGAACTTGATAGCTCCACACTCTGCTGAGCTGCCTTTTGTCACCGAGCACGTGCACGATCACGACCATCAGGATCTACGACATTATTTTCATATTTATATCTTTCAGCCAGTGAACATCAAAAGCGAACTGCAGCTATTTTCTTCCGGCACTTCCTTCTCCCGCTAGTGGCAACTCCTCAGCAAAGTACTGGTTCATGCCAAGGCTTTTCAAAAATATATCTCCAGCAGGAGCTGTCATCACAGGAAAGTCGTAGGTCGAAACTACGAGCTATTTTGTAGGATTACGGGGACAACCGCTCACCCTCTCCAGAACAGACGAAGTCGGCCTCCCCTGGATACAAGAAAAATCCACACCACACACACACACACACACACACACACACACACACACACACACACACACACACACTGACACATGAAGGCTTCACATCAACTGAAGTGAGACACAGATTGGACCATGCACTCTCCCAGTAGCAGTACGCCAAAGAATCAGCGCTAAATAACTGAAATATTAACAAGCAACGTTGCACTCCCGAAATGGGATGGATAATCCAGTACGATTTACCATGGCTAAGCATCTAAGAAACGTATTACGGGCTCGTCCAGATCCTTACATGTTCGAACTTCATAAACTTACGTAATAAGAGATGATCAGTGCAGACAGCCTCAAGTTCAGAGGACCCATGAACAATGCTGTTCTACGCTACCGCAATGAGGTCCCAGGATAGTAGCGGAAATGGGCAGAAATAAATAAATACGTGCCGGCTACTTGTATCAGTTTATATAATAGCTGCTTACCCGTTTGCCCTAAAGTCTCTGCCCCAGCAGAAGCTATTTAATCTCTACACAAAAGTTGACTAATCTGCCACTACCACTCAAAGACTCCCTGCCCAAAAACCAAAATACGTGGAAGCACCACACACTGACACTCAGACACACTCTCTAGCAGAAGAGAGACGGAATGGGAAATGGAAACACAAAAATGTGACGGGAACATAATAAACAAATTTGATCTATATACACACTCAGTATACCTTTATATGTGTGAAATGTAAAGCATAAATTGAGATATGACTATATTTGTTTATTAAAGTATCACCGTGGCTGTCTCGTCAAACACTCTGCTTCTTACTCCTCTCCCCAGAGATGAAAGCACAAATGTACCGCCCATGAGGGGCGCAAAGGGGTGTAAAAACGCTAAAGGCAGCGCAATTGGCGTAATGAAACGACTTACATTGAGACGTTTCGAAACTGACTACCTAACATTTTTCCGTCATTCCTATCCCAACCTCCATCCAGTCCACCCTCCCCCCCCCTCCCCTCCACGAAACGTCACAGCCCTCTGCCTCGTGCGCTCAGTAGTTCATTTAAGTGCTCTCTTTTGGCTGCCTGTGAGCTGACTGAACCCATTTCATTCAAGAAGCCGAACTTCAGCTCATTATGTAATGCGTCGAAGGTAGGAGTGCCCTGGAGCTGTTCGATCCCTTCTACCATGAAGGACTCGTAAATTCGCCATTCCAGTAACAGGTGGTCAGGTGTAATTATGACTCGACAGTCACAACTGGGTTGCTCTTACTTCTGATTTCTCTATGGCTAGCCCAGGTACAATTATGGTTTGTCATACGGTGTACAATGTCAGCGGTTAGTTGAAAGTGACCAGTTTGAAGTCTCCCCAACATTTCAGAAGAAGCCATGGCTGTGCCTTCTATGAGGCAGAAGACTTCTATCTCCCTTGCCACAAATCCATAGGGCACTCTTTGATGGAAACGCGATTATATTCAAGAGTCCCAAGTATTTCAATTACTTTCTGTGGCCTGTAATCCTTCACTCAGTGGATGATTTGATTTATTTATTACTCATTTAGAGACTTACATTACATTTTATAACATGACGATCATTTTACAGCTTTTCATATAGATTAAAAAGCATATTCCATATAAAAACAGAAGTTTCTGTTTTCAGCAATTACAATGAAACTAATAATAAACTAAAATACATTACAAATTGAAAGAAAAGACACACAAATATTCAAATTTTAATAAGATACGATCATAGATGATAATAGGTGACAGAAAAGACTTTGAAGGAAGATAACTGTTAAAGAAGTAAAAGATCCACGCAGTGGACACCAAATGAAAAAGCTACTCCTTATGTTTCTGATCTAGACTGCCATAAAAACTCGTAGGAACTGTTAATCAGAACTCAGGGAGAAGTTGTAGTCTAATTCACAATCGATTTATTGATCTTAAACAAGACTAGACAACAAAATTATTAAACAAAAATCATACAAAAAAATTTATTTAACAAAAGCCTTACTAAAATGGGATCTATGGTGGAGAAAGTGATCTGATGGGAATCGACACACGACACTAACCAGAACACTACTCGCTCTATCTCACTTCATACACGTGAATCCAGGTTATAGCATCAAACTACGCCACCATCAAGAATCTATATTCTACCACACAAAAAAAAGGAAAAAATGTCTCGAAAGAACATGGTACTGAGAAATAGGTATTATAGCCCTACGTTGCAGCAGTGAATACTTTACCATCCTACTGGTCAAGGCGGCACACTACGATGTGTTCGGCGACTGAAGTCATGGACGGCGGAAATCTGTTATTAAATGCGCATTCCCGAAAAATGCAAGTACGCGGTCTCAGAACACAGGTACTTCCCTAAGAGCCTTTGAAACCCCAATTGATTCCAGTGTGCAGGTGGACCTGTTTGCTGGTCTGCCAAACCAGATTGACTCCATGCCACGACTGTGCATGTCGGAATACGTCAAATGTTTAGACGGCCGACTCAAGACACATAAGTACACCCACACGTCACTCGTTGTGACCGTGATGATATAATCAGTACCTCTGACGTTTCAGAAGGTGACTGGTACAGGCTCTAAGTCGCGCTCTAGCAAAAGACACAAGTCTCACCGTTTAGGTAGAGACCTGCAGTTCTTTACTAGCAAAGAACCAGTACAAGAGACTTGTACAAGAGTCGATCTCCCTTTCTCTGTGTTGCCTTCTCAGCTTGGTTCCAAAAGCACATTTCTCTTATTTTGACTTCTCCCCCAGTTTCACACAAGCCCATCATGAGCTGGAGCCTGGCATTCTAAGCTCGATGAATGGTATATGCACTGCAAACCAATTTGACCAATCAGCGACTTAAAGTTAATTGGCAGAAAATGGAAAAAAAATCAGCTTTGCGGGCTCTTTCACACACATTTGCTGTGTCTTGTGTTAACACAATACAGAGTGAAAGCACAGCCCTCCATAAACAGCTTGTTATCACCCCTGTTGCATCCATTTCAAAATTTGTAAAGAATGGCCATAAACTCACGTTGACAAAGCATGTTTTGAAAGAGAGTCTGCATGTCTGAGCTCCAGTTTTCCTGTCCCACGGACATTTGCAAAACGTTTACATTTCTTTTGGCGGCTTGTTCGCTAACAAGGTCCACAATGCGCTATCGGCGACTTTTCGGCGCTAGGCCGTATACCTGGATGTCTGGCGGCAAAGCTTAATGTTTCTGCACAATGTGACCTCGGCGTGGCCCGTCTGGAAATGTCTACTCACCGTTCTCCAGAAAAAACGCACTTTGTCGCCCCACCAATGCCGTGCTTTTACTGCAGTCCTTTAAGTTGGCACCCAGTTCCTTTGAACGCAGATAAAGCTTACCGTATTCCTTTCCCTAGAGCACGCAAACAAGACCATAAACTGCTGCCCACCATTTCATCACAAAGTATGAAGTCAAATCGCCATATATCGTATTCCCTACACCAAATCAGAAGTGAGAGTGCCCTGCAATCTCTCAACTCGAATAGTAAGAGAGAGAGAGAAATATTACTTTATCTGAATCAGCCTGGTCTTGTCTGAAAGCCTCGGAACTACTTCGAAGCTTATTGTCCCGATTCACTACAGTTTATACACTACATACAAAAACACTGTGAAAATCGCAGTGGTGTGTGAGAGTGAAGTATGCTATTTTTTAGGGTTGTTGACCTACCTTCAGTTCCTGTATTATGTGACTTGAATTTTACATATTATGTCGCTTACATACTAAGTGTTCAGTTACAAATGTTACATCCCAACAGTGGTATAATGACCTGCTGTTTATACAGAATTACTGGGTTGATTGCATTACACTGTTTATTCTGATACAGTAGATGGCAAGTCTTTCTCTGACACATACATCAAGAGGCAGGGCCCCAAGTACTAGTTTTAAGATTTCGGTTGATGCAGTGCACAAGACACCCGAGCAATACAGTAGGACTACACGCTCCACTTGCACCACTGAAAGTTTCTTAGTCACTAGCTCCAGCCTATGTGGCCATGCGCTTCGTACCATAACCTGCAATATCCACTACCTCATGATAGAGTAGAAAGTTTTTTGGTCGAAACTGAAAAACCTACCTAGCGTGATGTATTTATGTGGGTATGAAAATTTTATTTTTAATGGAGGTACAGCCGGAGATAGCATAGGTGGGATTTTGAAATGTTTATGACTCTTATCGTTTTCACTATACCATGTTAGAGTCGACTGGTATTCGGCAGTCGCTTGTGCAGTGTGCCTGCCGCACTAGCGAACTCAACACACAACTGACTAAACAGGCGATTCTATGCTCAGACAGAATCCAACACAATCGTACAACAGTTAAATTAATAACGATGGACGCTGCTAAATGCTAATGCAGCTGAAGTTTCATTATACATAAAACAAAATTTAATTCCATTCATATAATTAAAAGGACAAAGCAAACTTTTCAAATTAAAAGAAAAGAATATGCTTCGCATAACGGGACCTGTGTTCCTTAGGAAACACTGTCATCTCACAGTGAGGCTGTAATTTAGTGAGTTAGAATCCACTGACCATAATCATTTTTCTTGGAAAGGCTCACCTCATCAGACTTTGGGAAAAGGAATGATGAAGTGAGAACAAGTTATTTTAAAAATATTAATTTATTTGCTCTCAATGAATATCGTTCAAGTTGAAGTTTGACTGATTTACAATTACTTTGATCAAAAAATGTAGATAGCAATATGTTTACAATGTTAAAATTTTTCTGAATTACCAGTGTGATAACATCC
This sequence comes from Schistocerca americana, assembly GCF_021461395.2. Taxonomy (NCBI): domain Eukaryota; kingdom Metazoa; phylum Arthropoda; class Insecta; order Orthoptera; family Acrididae; genus Schistocerca; species Schistocerca americana. Next base: position 850,826,250 of record NC_060121.1, read on the forward strand.
AGATTTATAAACACGGTATGTGTGCGGAAGGGACTTGAATGCTCTCTGGCAGACTGTAAATTGAGATGCAAATCACCTTCCAGAGTCTGGGCAACTCAAAAAAGAGGCATGTACTGGATAGCATCGACTTTTGATCCCAGTAAGATTGTGAACTAACGATATGCCGTTATTTAGCAAATGGTGAAAATGGGAACAATATTTTTTCCCAGTGATTCTGTTTATTTATTACGCTTAAAGAAATACAGTTCAGTTAGAATTTTGATAAAAATTACCAACATTATGAAATCCTAATTACAAGCAACTCTTGAGTAACTGACCATATTTATTCTTACTTTATACAGACATATGTATTATGTAAAGAGGTGTTTCCCAACCATACCATCAAGTAAAAGGTTTACTCTAAGTATATAATTTGAATTTATAAACACTTTTATGTATTCCTGCCATATAGTAGAACTATTTCAGTTTCCCTCCTAGTCCTTCTTGCAATGGAAATTTTTGAAACAGTTCCTCTTTGGAACAGGGAACAATATTAAATTGCGTTTTGAACATATCGTTGCAGAATGTTCACATAGGAAATGCAGATAACTACCTTTTGTACCATATACATCACAACGCTCCGTATTATCGTATCGGACATCTCGTGCAACAATCGGAGTTGTTGGCGTCCTCTTCTTCTTTTGTGATGATTTTACGTTTGATGAGGGCGTTCCTACTTTTCTTTTCCCTGAAAACATCAACCCATCGGCAATGTCTGCTATGAATGACTTCAATGAGGTTTCCTCGCCCCGAGATTCTCTTCGATATTCTAGACAGGCATTTAAAACACTCAGGTCTTGCATAAATCCAAACAGTCTCATGCACCAGCGTCTATATTTCATTGGTACACTATAGAGCTCTGTCAGCATACCGGGAAAATCAGCTGCTCCCATATGCTTATTGTACTGACGTACAGTACTGGGACAGGGCACATCAGTTCCTCTTTTTACAGTGCTGTTCCTTCGTTTTACTGCTGAGGGAGAGTGGTCACCACAAAATAAGCATGCAAGTGTAGGAACTTCAACAACTGTATTGCCTTCCCACCTAACATGAAGTCGGAGTGAGTGTCCTTTGTGTAGTCACAGCTGTATCGCCCTTTCTTCAGTAACTTCTTCTCGTCTTCTAGGGGACAGTTCTTTATTCGGCTATTCATTATAGCGCCCTTGGAATCACTGTTTAGATTTTCTAAATATATTATAAATTCAAAGTCGCAAAAGAAACCGTCAAATCATGTTCTGCGGGAAATATCTCTTGGAATACTTTTGCAGAGTGTAATCACATCTTTTCTTTCGATTCCAAATACTTTCTCGTCGTCAGTAAGATCAGTTATGATTCTCTTTCCAGTACATGGAAGAAAATCTTAGACAACTGCAAACAGGCAAGTACGAACAAATATTATAAACTCCACATGTGTGACTTGTTTTGAATATACTGGTGCAAGTTAACTGCTCTTGTATCTCTATACGTTACCGTCATCTCGTGTACAGAAATTTGCGTTTCTTGTTGCTGTCCCTGCAGATCTTTACAATTGATTCTTATTTTGAGTCTTATTTTGAAAAGTCTGTCGAAAGAGTTCACAGCACTCTTATTGCTTGTAAAATACAGGAATCGAAGGAGTTCTTGAAAGCGCTTCAAAATGAAAATACTGCTGATTTTTTCACAGTTCATTGACTGAGACCAACAGTCAGTGCACGAAGGCAGGGAAACAAGACTCGTGTATATCAGAACACCGACAAAAAACGTTTCATTTCACTTTGAATATTGTGTGCTGATGTGGTGGTTCGTTGCACAGAGTATAAGTTCGTTTCGTACATAATTTTATTGATTGCTTCTAATCGAAGGATCTTCTGAAATAATCCACAGGTATATTGCCTTCATTATAAAAGACGGGAGAGAGACCTGACAGTTAGATCTGCCTTCGCCCACATGTAGGTGACAGTCTCTGTAATTTTCTTCTTCAGTTGGCTAACACTTGCACTAGAAGAATTCAGTGGCCAAGGTCCTCGTACATGCTCAACTTCTGAAATTTCACTTCCTGAAGCAGAACAGGTTTTTGGTATCAGAAGCTGATGGAATCGAGACCGATAGCCTGAAAAATAGTCTGGATCATCACAAGCCGCCAAATATTTGAGTTTAGAGTCTTCTGATTCGCTTATATCAGACAAAGCCGGGTTTTCAGGTGGAACAGCAACTCCTCTTGTTTTCACTTTTAACTCCATAATATGTTGGAGAATCCTTAGCTAACAGGCCACTGAAAATAAAATTATCTATTCTGTCACATCGTAAGCATACGTAATCTACCACTGGCAAATGTCCCAACTATGGACAATGCTGCTCGCAGCACCATAACATTTTTACACTAGTTACATAATTCTGAAAAAAATATTGTATTGCAATATTTGTGCCATGAACTTGCCTCTGAGTACTTTTTTCAAGAAAATCCATTACGATTATTGCTAACTCCTTGAAATCCACTCTCTGACAAACATCTACGAAATCACTGTAACACATCTACACGTGCTGCCATCTGGTGAGAAAAACCTTGATCTATTATAAATGACGCCCGCTGTGCATAGAGGAACGCTGCTTGCAGGGGTCAATGCCAGTAAAATGCATCAGGAAGCGTTATTTGTACCATAAGGTCAACGTAATTTTGATGTTTCTTGAGAGCAACATTGTCAAAGGGATAAAAAGCAGTAACTAGCTGCAAAAATGACTTCTAAATTATGAACTATGCAGCACAAAAAGAGAATGCAAAAATTAAACGTGACACTTACTCCAAAACAGCTAAAGGAGCTCCAAGACGAAGCAAAGCATAATTCGTCCCATCCTCTGTTATTCCAGTCCTGCCTGGATATCCCCCCTCCCCCCCCCCCCCAAATTTTCTAAGTCCCTCCAGATCCTCGAACGCCATGCACTCTGCCTCGCCTTCCGTATACACCTTCCATTCCGCATGCGGATCCTCTACGACCTGATTCCTTTTTCCCATCTGCTCCTATTCTGCTAACATATCTGTGTCCTCTACACCTCCCCCTTCCTTGATGCCCCCTCATCCCCTGGTTGCTCCTCTCCTCTCCAACCCCCGCCCTCTACTGCACCTTTACCATTGTGTCCCCCCTACCCTCCATCTGTCCACCTCTACACCCTTCATCTCCTTTCCCAAGGTGGCTTCCATCAACCCCGCTCCCAGATGATGCCGTCTCTCCTTCCTTTTATCCCTCCTATAAACTCTGATCATCATCTGCCCCTCCCCTCCTCTGTCCTTTTCCTGGGCTCCCTGCCCCCTTCCATCCTGTTTTTCCCCACCTACCCTCTCTCTCCCTCCACTAACTTTCCCACTCCTTCTCGCCTCTGCCCAGCCCCCTTTTGTCTATGTTCCCTCTCTTCATCGGCTACCCCTTTTTTTCCTTTCCTCTTCTCCCCCCTTTTTCCCCTTCATCCGTCTGGGTGCCCCCCCCCCCCCCCCCCGCAATCTGTCGCTGTGTCGCCTCTACAGTGCTGGTTTAAGTGATTGTTCAGTGTTGAGTGTCCCCTGTCAGTGTTGCAAACAGTCACCATACTGTCGATAGTTGTGTTTATCTCATGCGAACAGAAACCAGACTGTTGCCGAGTTTTTTAATTGTGCATGTCTCCTTCCTGTGTGTCTTCATCCGCATCGTCAACGCCGTGTTTTTGTATTTTACGTTTTGCCACTTTCCGCCATTTTACTTTTTTTAACGAAGTCACCGTTTTATCGCCTTTTTATATATTGTTCGTTCTCTCGCCATTGTTTGTTTAACTTTTCTCTCGGCTGTAGAGCAGCGTATTAAGCTGCTGTCAGCCCGCCCCTCCCCAGGTGTGGGGGAATCGAAAATCAATAGAGGAAGAAAAAAAGTAAAGCAGGGCAGACATCGAACAGCGACTCTCCCACGACGCGACACGAACCGTCGCCGTGCGCTCGCCCCCAAAATCGACCACTGACCGCCCACTGCTCCACACTTCCAAAAATTACCTTAGTGGTGGAAGAAATCCCAAGGATTACTACATTGACGACCAAAAATATCCCTCTCTCTTCCTGCATGTAGTGAAAGCACGCAGAATTTTCTCATCCAGCACTTTTTGTATTCTCTGTCAACAAAATAAAAGTAGACAGCGTACTGGCTCTCGCCTCGTGATCGGTGAAACGATGTCTGGGGATGTAAATACAGTTCGCTTCCCACGCTGTTTGTGGAAACGTAGCAGTGCCTCTGCTCTCCTTTTTTTAGGACAACCTGTAGTTTTTATAATGAAATGATTACGCTTTAGGCTGTTAAAACAATACATATTGTTTCACGAAGTCTGTAGACCCCATCTCATCGAACTTGTATAGGCTCTTATTGAAATCTCTTGGCAGCTCGCGTGACGTGCATTGCTTTGAAAGGCACTTTTCAGTTACTGTCTTAAGAGTTGCTTAAAGCGGCTCCCTCGCGCGACCACTGCCCATGGAAGCTCTTAGTCTGAAACCTAAAGGATTTCCGCCATTGTCTAACCATCGCCTAAAAATTAAAGGTGACATGTTTCGCCACATTCCAACAACTTAGAGAAGCACGAGCTAAAATGCTGAAATATGACTTAAAATGATTATGGATATGGATATTGTCACGTAGCAACATGTAACATACCAGTATCGTCACAACTGCTGTGTGTGGACAGTCCATTAATTCTGATTACAGGTTTTCTGCTGCAATTTAGTCTACTTTCTGATATTAGTAAAATGAATTCAGAGGTGAGGTGGGAAGTTTATGTAATCTGTACCATTGATGAACTGTATCCAGCGGAACTTCCACATTCGTCTTATTGTCTGCTGCTATCTTGTGTTAACAGCAAATTATCAGCACTCTCAATTACTCTCAAACCTTCAGTTTTTCCTTGTAAGACATTTAAAAGGGGCTCGAAATTACAGTCCGAAAATGTAGGTCCAAGAACTGAGCCCTGAGGGCAGCCTTTGGGGGATATTTCTTTTTTAATTTTGTGATGTTGTTGACAGTCGACAAAGTAACTTCTATATGTGCACGGTGGTTTAGAAAACAATTATAGAGTTTATCAGGAAGTTAAGATGACTCACCTCCACAGATAAACAGGGCAACTAAAGGTTGTCAGTTCTACCAGATGCACTGCCAAAAAAAAAAGGGGGGGGGGGAAAGAAACAGGGGATAGTAGATGTACTGATAATGAGTTGAACGTTGCTCACCGAGCGAGGTGGCACAGTATCTAGCACTCTGGACTCCTGTTGAGGAGGACGACAGTTCAATCCCGCGTCTGGTCATCTTGATTTAGGTTTTCCAAGATTTCCCTAAGTCGCTCCAGACAAATGCCAGGATGTTTCATTTGAACGGGCATGGTCGACTTCCTTCTCCCATCCTTTCCTAATACGTGGAGACCAATGACCTCGCTGTCTAGTCTCCTTCCCCAAACAACCCAACTCCAACATTGCCTGACAACAGATGGCGTAGTGGCATAGCTATAAGAGCGCCATCTGTGTCTACCCTTTAACAGGGAATGCTCACAGCCAGTAGGCTTAGTGTGATGCAAACGTGTGAAGCAAGCAGGCAACCATGCCATGGAGATATTTTCGTGCTTCCTACACCCAATGGAGCGAGTTTGAAAGGGGTCAAAATGTGGCCTTCCGAGTAATAGGATGATCCTTTTGGACAACTGCGACTCACGTTGGGCTTGCTGCGTCAGTTGTGCAACGATGCTGGTATCAGTGATCACGTGAACATTCTCACACACGCAGACAAGGTTCTGGGTGTCAATGCAGCACAGACATGTCCATCAGGATCGTCGTATTTTAGGGGCAGCAGTGACAGTACAGGTACAACAGCACAGAGATGTCAGTACGAACACTTAGGAATCCATTATTAGCAGTGGGACAATAGGCATGTACACCTCTAGCAAATCTTCCGCTTACGCCACAGCATCGACGTGCATGGCTTGTCTGGTGCCGTCAGAAGATGATGGAAGATGGAATTGCGCGCCGTGGTCTTTAGCGATGAAAGCAGATTTTGTCTGCATGCAAGTGATGGTCGTTTGTGCGTACGACGTAGACCAGGTGAGCGCTGTCTCGTAGAGTTCACTCCTCCCAGACACGCTGGCCCCACCTCGGTCCTTATGGTCTGGGGTGAGGCCAGCTACAGCTCTCGTTGGTGTTTCTGCAGCGGATGATAACCAGTGCCGTTATTGCAACAGGAAGGTATTCTGTACCCTGTTGGGTAGTGTTCGCCCATACTCTGCCGATGAAACTCAACGTGCTCTGCGAGACGTGCAGCAGGTACTCTGGCCAGCACTAACTCTGGGCATTTCTTCAATTGTGTAGGATATGTTGGGACGAGAAGCGGCTCATGCGACTCGTCAACCAACAACTCTTACAGAACTACGTGAACAGGTCGAGCAGGTGTGGCATAACGTATCACAGAACAGTATACGCCGTCTCTACGATCGGCTGTATGCCAGGGTCGACACCTGCACTGCAGCCCGTGGAGGGTATACCACATACTAATATGGGTACTGCATCATGGGTCTATACCTTGTACTTCAGAACTGCTTGTGCTATAGATCTGTAAATTTAATCGTCTCATATACTACATATGAATTGTTGCAACAATAAACCTTGAATGAATTGGAAAGTTCGAAGAGAGTGTGCTAATTTTTTTTTCTGCTCGCCTCTGAACTTTGTTCCTTCCTGGTAGACTTTGTAATGGACTGTGAAACAGACATTGGTCGAATAGGACTTAAGTTACTTCTTAATTAATAGAACCCAGTACGTTGTCCTCGATGGTGAGTGTTCATCGGAGGTGAGGGTATCATCGGGAGTGCTCCAGGGAAGTATGATAGGTCCGCTGTTGTTTTCTATCTACATAAATGATCTTTTGGATACGGTGGATAACAATGTGCGGCTGTTTGCTGATGATGCTGTGGTGTACGGGAAGGTGTCTTCGTTGAGTGGCTGTAGGAGGATACAAGATGACTTGGACACGATTTGTGATTGGTGTAAAGAATGGCAGCTAACTCTAAATATAGATAAATGTAAATTAATACAGATGAATACGAAAAAAATCGTGTAATGTTTGATTACTGCATTAGTAGTGTAGCGCTTGACACAGTCATGTCGATTAAATATTTGGGCGTAAAATTTCAGAGCGATATGAAGTGGGACAAGCATGTAATGGCAGTTATGGGAAATTCGGATAGTCGTCTTCGGTTCATTGGTAGAGTTTTGGGCAGATGTGGTTCATCTGTAAAGGAGACCGCTTATAAAACACTAATACGACCCATTCTTGAGTACTGCTCGAGCGTTTGGGATCCCTATCAGTTCGGATTGAGGGAGGACATAGAAGCAATTCAGAGGCGGGCTGCTAGATTTGTTACTGGTAGGTTTGATCATCACGCGAGTATTACGGAAATGCTTCAGGAACTCGAGTGGGAGTCTCTAGAGGAAAGGAGGCGTTCTTTTCGTGAATCGCTACTGAGGAAATTTAGAGAACCAGCATTTGAGGCTGACTGCAGTACAATTTTACTGCCGCCAACTTGCATTTCGCGGAAAGACCACAAAGATAAGATAAGAGAGATTAGGGCTCATACAGAGGCATATAGGCAGTCATTTTTCCCTCGTTCTGTTTTGGAGTGGAACAGGGAGAGAAGATGCTAGTTGTGGTACGAGGTACCCTCCGCCACGCACCGTATGGTGGATTGCGGAGTATGTACATAGATGTAGAAATCTAATCGAATTATTGTGGTACACAGTATTCCAAGAGATATTGAATTCGAATGTAGAAGAGAAAAATGAAATCTAAGCCCGCTTTCAGAAAAAACGCTACTGCAGTAGGGTAGAAAAAGCCCAGGAAGCTGCCTGATGGAGTGCCTACGACTGCATAGCGGCTAGTTGCGCTACAACCACGTCACACGTGTGCCGACAGAGAGACTATCGGACCACCCAATTTGGGACGCGCTTTAGGGCAGTTTCAATTAGTTGACGCGCGTTAAGCTCGTGGGGGCGAGGCGGGGGCGGGGTGAGGTGGTGCGCGTAATTGGAGTCGCGGGCCGCGTAATCGATGCCCGGCGGGCGAGCAGGCAGTCAGGCGCAGCTAATTAAACGCACCCACATGCCGGCTCTTTATCGCAGGCGGGCCAAGGATAGGCTAAGCTGCCCGCTACCCCGGAGTAGCGCGACGTTGAGGGAACCTGACGCGCTGAATGCCAGCGGATCACATCCACTACTTCGGCAAATGCGCAGTGCCTGTGCCACGGGAGAACATCTGCTGCGGGATGCCATAAACTGTACTGAACAAGTTACAAAGACGTAGAAGACCTGTTGGAGGGAACGGCATACATACACTGTCCAGTGAAAAGTATCCAGACACCCCTGTGTAATGCGGAACTGACCGCTAGATGTCACATGAGACGGACCAGCCAGTATACACTGAGGTGGCAAAGTCATGGGATATGCACATGTAGAGATGGCGATAGATTAGCGTACAGATAGTGTAAAAGAACAATGTATTGGCGGGGCTGTCTTTTGTTTTCAGGTGATTCGTGTGAAAAGTTTTCCCATGTGATTATGACGGCATGATGGGAATTAACAGACTTTGAATGAGGAATGGTAGTAAAATCTAGACGCATGGGACATTCCATTTCAGAAATAATTAGGGAATTCAATATTCCGAGATCCACAGTGTCAAGAATGTGCCAAGAATACCAAATTTCAGATATTAGCACTCACCACGGGTAACGCTGACGGCCTCCACTTAACGACCAAGAGTAGCGGCGTCTGCGTGGAGTTGTCAGTGCTAACAGGCAAGCAACACGCGTGATATAAGAACAGAAATCAATGCGAGACTACGCTTAATGTACCCCTCAACACACTGCGGGGTAATGTGGAGTTAATGGGCTATGGTGGCAGAAGACCGAAGCGAGTGCCTTTGCTACCAGTGCAACGTCACCTGCACTGCCTCTCCTGGGCTTATGACAATATCGGTTGGACCCTAGATGACTTGAAAACCATCGTCTGGTAAGAGCTGTTGGTAGGGTTCCAGTGTGGCGCAGACTCTTCTAAACCATGTACCAAGTTGTCAGGAAGTCAATGTTGAAGCTGTTGGTGGGTCCATAATGATGTGGACTGAGTTCACATGCAATGGACTGGGTCCTCTGATCCAGCTGAACCTGTCGCTGACGGGAAATGGCTATGTACGGCTACTTGGAGTTCATTTTTAGCCATTCATGGATTTCATGTTCCCAAACAACGATGGAATTTTTATGGGTGACAAGGCGCCATGTCATCAGGCCACAATTGTTCACGATTGGCTTGAAGAACATTATGGACAATTCGAGTTAATGATTTGACCACCTAGATCGCTCGACATATATCCCATCGAGCATTTATGGTACATAATGGAGAGGTCGATTCATGCACAAAATGCTCCACAGTCAACACTTGAGAGGTGGCATGCCTTTACGATACATACAGTGACATACCCCCTCTCATATTTAGATCTTACTCTGAGTAATTCAATTTGGGGAAGTATAGCCGAGCATTGTCATTACAAGATTAGTATTGATAACTCAGACGATGTGAATATTTTCCTCTCTAATTGCCTGCAGTGAAAAGTTGTTATTCCTTCACACGCGGACTTCCCATGCAGTGTCTCCCGTCACCCGGGTGGTCCAGTGACAGGCGGTTTCTGTTAATCTTGAAAGGGCTATGCCGACGGGTGTGAGGGAGTCGAGTGGATGCTGTACAGACGCCGACATTCTCATAAGAGTGGGGGCGACACGCCCACAGAGGCCTAAAGAAGTGGCTGAGGCTTGAGATTGAGTTACTTCGCAGAAACGTAGTGAAAACACGTTGTGACGGGCTACCAGCGAGGCGTGGGAATGACTTGTGTTCCCAGGCAGTGTTCGAGGGCAAATTCCCGTGTTTTCTGCAAAATCATAACTGTGATTTGCTTGCTCAGGGGATAGCTCCGTGACGTAGCAAAATCGGCGCAGAAATTGGTGCCAAGTATCTCCATTGGTGGAATAGTAGGGCTTCGGCAATAGATTGGAATTTTCCGCCAGTTTTCGCGTTGCTGATTGGCCCGTTTAACCACGGCCACTTTCGTTGGGGCAGGAATGTTCTGTGTTCGGCTTGTACGGGTGCTGTTGGTAGAGTCGGCTCTCGCCTTTCGGTCGGAGTAGTTTACAAGACGGAGCTCTCGCTGCTCTGGACTTCCTGCCTTCCATTGGCTGTGTAATATACTTTGACTTTATTGTAACTGTTTGACGAAGTTGCTGAAGTTTCGACTTCAACGTAACTTTCCGAGGAGAGTTGGCAATTGAGCGTTCTGCATACATGCGGCCTATGTTGTCCGTCTTGAGCAGTTTTGGCTAAAGTTGACTGTATCGGAGTTACTGTGTGACTTCGCGCGTTAAAATCAATCACTGTATCGTCAGTGACTGTGTGGTGAGCCTTCTTCGTCTCCCTCAGAGGTGCATTTGTATTGCTAGGAAGTCTTTAGTCTGTAACAACCAGACCAGGATAATTTGTTTCGCGACATTATCATCACCACGACGGGACGTCGAAGCAACCAGCCATCGCTTCCGGTACGCCAGATCGTGTCCCTTCAGCTTAAGAAGACAGCTTGGTAATGTATGTCCGCAGCAACGGCAGATTAGGGAATTTTGCGATGTGATAATCAGAGCTCAGCATAGCGCGCCTGTTCCCATCTTTTCTCCTGTACGTGGTTCTGTCTTGGGTGTTCATTGTCTGAGTTCCCACTGCTGTAGCAGCAATTAATGTCGGCTTGGCTGGGTGTTTCTCTTAAGTTTGAGTTGCAATGAATTGGCTCCACATACCACTTTGTCATAAACGCCACAAGCTAGTTTATGGACAACTTCAACTTCACAGCATTTATTTGAGTATCCAATATGATGTACTGTAAATGTTTCATGTGTTTTGTTTATTATTTTGAGTTTAGTCATAATAAATCAAATTGTTATTTTGTGCAGAACTTTCATTCTGTAGAACGGTAGAGCAACAGTCTCATTTCTCACTGCGTTAATGAAACTTCCTTTATCAAATTAATTTCTATCAAATTAAATTATTGCAGGTGCCAAACTCTTTTCTACTCCACTTGCAGGGTCAATTACAGTCAGTTCGCATTTCTTCTTAATCCATGTGCAACAGAAATAGTCGGTGTTAGAAAAGGGGGGGGGGGGGGGCTTAGCATCATTTCCATATGAAGATTCTAGAAGAATTTAGTGTTAAATACACTGCTTGTCCCGGCCCCTCGCACACTTTTGCAATTATAGACGGCTACGGAGGCAGCATAGCTCGGTATTTCTGTTAGGGACTTCCAACGATTTGTTCAGTCTGTGTCACTTCGAGCTGCTGCACTACGATGGGCAAATTGAACTTCAACACGATGTTAAGAGATATCCCATGACTTTTGCCACCTTGAGGTAAAACGAGCTGGGGAGCATTGTGTTGTCAGTAAAGATGCAGTAACAACAGAATGGATTTTTCATGAGAGCTCAGTGACTTTGAACGTGGGCTAACCACTGTACGTCACCTGTGCAACAAATCACCAGGGATATTCGACGCTTCTTAAGCCGCCAAAGTCACCTGTTGGTGATACGATTGAAAAGTGCGCAGGAACGACCACATCTAAAACAAAACCACACAGACTTCATATACTTAGTGAGAGGGATCGTCGATCATTCCGGAGTGTGGGTGTAAGAAATCGCATGAAATAAGCGGAAGTTCCAAAATGCTATAAACAACACTGACTGTGCATAGGGAGTTAATAGAGGAGAGGTTACAATGCTTGGGCAGCCTCTCATAAGCCACACATTTCTGTAGTCACAACTAAGCGATGTTTGAAGTGGAGTAAAGAGCGACACTGCTGGAAAGTGAATGACTGGAAATGAGTGAACTGGAGTGATGAAACACGCTATAGCCTGCGGCAATACGGTGAAAGGGGTTGGTTTTGGCTTATGCCTCGAGGATCTTGCTTGCCATCATGTGCAGTTCCTGCACTTAATTATGGAGGCGACAGTGTTACGGTATGGGGCTATTATTAGTGGGCTAGTGGTCTGGTCGTCAGCTTATTGCACTTCAAAAGCAGATATATGTCATATGAGGGGCAGTCAAATGAAAACGGAACACCCGCCACAGCTGGTTTATGGAGTGGTTCCATTCAAAAGCAATCACCAAACACGTTAAGACACATATCGCACTGCGAGACGAGACTATGAATTCTTTTTCGTAGAATGTGGTCGGCCGCTGTTGCATCCACAACCGCACCCACTCTCGCACTTCCTCGTCCGACTGAAACCGACATCCGCGCATGTATTTCTTCGTGTCGTCAAAGATGTGAAAGTCACGCAGTGAAGGATTCTGGCTGTACGGATGATGTCTCAGTGTTTCACATCCAAATCGCTTAAGCAGTGCCTTCGTTCCATTCGCAGTGCGGCGGCCGGTGGTATCGAGCAACACGATGATTCCGTGTGGCAGCATTCCTGACGGCCTGCGGGCTTTCAAATAAAATGCGAAGAGTGACCCTCAACTACATACTCTCAGAATCAGAGTTTTAATATTAAATGTTTTGGCTGGTTTCCCTGTCAAGGGGCTGGGAGATTACAAGCCAAATACTGCTGAGTCTACAGTATACAATATGAATATACACATGAATCGAATGGTCGAAGGTACCTTCACTCGGTAATTGCGAAGTTTGAATGTAACGTAGAAATTTATAAATAAAAGATTGCAATTAAATAAAATCTGCAGGTACTACTTTCAACGACTTTAAATGATGAGTATGATAGCAGAAGTACCTTTAAGAATGTCATTTATTACTGGAAATACATACTGGTGTCGATGGCCCAGCAATTAAATAAAACATAATTTGAATAGCAGGGAAACAATAGCTTCCTACTTCACGGCCGGCCGGAGTGGCCGAGCGGTTCTAGGCACTACAGTCTGGAACCGCGCGGCCGTTACGGTAGCAGGTTCGAATCCTGCCTCGGGCATGGATGTGCGTGATGTCCTTAGGTTAGGTAGGGTTAAGCAGTTCTAAGTTCTAGAGGACTGATGACCTCAGAAGTTAAGTTCCATAGTGCTCAGAGCCATTTGAACCTACTTCACGTAATTAGTTATGAACAACAACATAGCTTGCGAGATATTCATTTCTAAGCGCATACTACGTCTTCACTGCAGAAACCACGGAAGTCTGTCAAGTGCACAAGTTGGCTGTACGAAATATTTCTATCTCCCGCGACCACGCGGTAATTGTTCCGCTCTCCAAATTTTTCCCATGACCATACGTCCAGCACTCCCGAGTCCTGTGTGCGACCGTACGCCGCGCCATCCTGTTCAGTACTTCCCCCTCTGCCATCAAGTCTCCCCTTCAACGAGCGCTATGATTTGGTAGAGCGATCCCGCCATTTCTCCAAGCCAATGCACACTCGCAAACATATTGAAACACATACGAAATACTGGAGTTACATTTAAATAACGTTAAATAAATATTCCTACAGCTGGACCATAAACACTCTATAACACACGTTATTAAATACATAAAAAATCAAATATACATATATCAAAGGAATGGAAACCAAAAGCAGGCCAGTAGCCTAATATCTTTGTGCTTTCTAAACACAGTAAATATTTAACCAACTTCTTCATGAATAGTATATATCGGATATAACCAAAGACAAGACGAATAAATATCATATTAACAGAATCTTCCGTCGGTTCTTGGTAGAACAACATTGTAATACATGAAAAGCACCAGTTTGCTTTTGTTCTACAATATTACTTTTATTGTTAACCGGTTTTCGGCTTACAAGGCCATCTTCAGACATTTACTGAGTATTATCACCAAAGAATAAATATATTTATAAGCATGCTGCTACCGTTTTTCCGTGTAAGTGTGGAGTACTTGTGGCCTGATGCGATTAGTACTAATTGGCCACTTTGACCTCCAATAATTCATGTACTATTCAAGTTATATGTCTGTAATTCACACCAATTTAGGTTTGCACTAATAGGTTTGTAAAGACATGTCAATCGACAAAATTGGATGAACCGTTTAGATTTTGGAAATTCGTTGCTGGGTGTTACTTATATAATTTACAGTTGGATACTAAACTTTAAACTAATGAAGATATTGAAAATCTGACTACACCATCAGAATAGTCGTGCAAATAATGGTAATATACATGTTTCTTTGTAAGTTATCATTATTCCCCTGGATGTTATTAATTTCTACATGAGCTGTGAAATGTCTAGCATTATGGTTTCACAAAGTCTGCTACCTTTGGCACTCCTGGAATACACATCTCCTTCATTGACACAAAGCACAGTCCTCGTCACAGCGGCAACATGGAATTCCCAGCCACGTGGTCAGCCTGGACCACACGCTGGATCTACCCTCTTGCCACGGCTAATGTTCGGCACTACGCGGCCACAGACCAACCGCGGCCGGCTGAGAGGCGCCAGCGCGGCCACGCCAAGCCCGAACTTTGAATATTTTCAGGTCGCCACAAGTCGCCCCTTACCTCACAAGCCCTTGGGCAAATGGAAATGACAACGGTGGAAACGAACCATATCTTACTGCCAAAGAAATCACACAAGTTCCGCTATGTTTATGGTAACCTCCTTGTTTGACTGGACGGGTCCTCTGCTTTTTGAGTTCCTCGAACCTGGGATAGCAGCCAATGCCTCCTCTGTGAAGTCACTTTGCAGAAACTGCAACGCGCGGTAAAGTGAAGACGTCCAGGTACGCTGTTGGACGGAATCATCCCGTTAGACGATAACACCCTCCTGCACACTGCCAATTGGACGAAGGATATGCTCCATCATTTAGGTTGCAAAACACTGCAACATCCTCCGTACAGCCCGGATCGTTCACCGCGTGATTTCCACATCTTTGGTGACCAGAAGAAAGACGTGCGTGGACGTCGGTTTCAGTTGGACGAGGAAATGCAAGAGTGGGTGCTGTTGTGGATCCGTCAGCTGCTGACCACATTCTACGAAAAACGAATTGATAGTCTCGTCTCGCAGCGGGACAGGTGTCTTAATGCGTATGGTGACTGCTTTTGAATGGAACCATTCAACGTTCCCGTTGTGGCGGGTGTTCGGTTTTCATTTGACTGCCCCTTCTAAACCACTTTTATCCCCGGATGCACATACTGACTCCGCTGTGCTGTTGTGAAATCCAATAGACCACAAAAGAATTCTAAGCTCCTCCAGTAACACGAATGAAAACGTTACACGAGAAGTTAGTTCGATTTTACATAGCTTTGAAGCATAAGCTAATTAGAGCTGCATAAATTAAATGCAAATGCATGAAGTAAGCTTCTACTTCATGAAATCCTGTGATACAGCAGCGTGAATACGCTCATTTCGAAATGCATCATAGACACGTCTGTAGTACACCCTTTCGACGAAGAAGCACGGACAAAGACAAAGCTTTGATCGACCACACGAGGTCCTGTAAAACGAATTTGCCAGCCCGCGCTCTGATTGGCCGTGACAGGGCGAAAGCTCGCGAACGACGAAGACATACCAAGGGGTACCTTACAAAGACACGACTCGCTAGCAGACAGGGTCGTCAGGTAGCGAGATTCGTTGAGGAAAAAGTGGCTCGCATTTGGCGCGCGGGTGTGCGTAATGTGGAAACAGGCAGAGCGAAAGAAGTCGTACGTCAGCATATTATAAGACGATTAGATGAGAAGAATTGGAATTACAAGTAATTCAACTAAATCAATATCACAATGTGAATAACTCTCGCCACATTCAGCGCTTACATGTTTGGTCTTTACATTTTGCAACAACCACACGCACCCCACCCCCTCCAATGCTGAAAACATACAATAAATATTATATTGCATCTGATGATAAATCGTTAGGCGATTCTAAATTGGTAACGGAATAAAATTTGAAGAATAAAACAAAAGGTGAATGGTTGCGATAATTGATGGAAACCTTCATTCATCACAGTCGCAGTGTTCCATACCCACATCGGATGAGAGCCTTAAACTGTTTTATTTATATCTGAGTCTCTATCAGAAGTGCCTGTCCACACAAAGATTTTGCTTAAGTTTCCACCAACGGAAGTTGACGTCACATTTTCTGAACAACCTCACCAAAGGGAAAATGTCATTGGCGCACGGCCTGGGGCTCAAAGACGTCGCTGCTTCTTGTGTATCGGCAGTATAAGGATATCTTTGCCTCAGCAGACATTTCGTCTTCTGTATCAAAAAGAGAAGAATTTATCCTCGCACATACAATCAACTTCTAAACTCTTTGGTTCTCCATTTCCAGATCCACACACCGTCCCCCAAACTAGGATAAAAACGAGTATTATTGCAGTGTGCGATATTTCGTCACTAACTTGCCGTTTTACAAACACTGACAACGAACCGTAGGCATCCATACAATAAGGGTGAACCCGAGGTTCAGGATGGTGAAACAGAGCCGAGGTCAAGCCGACGTTATCTCAAGTTTTTCAGTCATCTTTCTTGGAGGCCATGATACTCTTCCTGGTGTACCAAGTGAGGTTCCTCTCCCTGCTTTTGATAAATCGCTTCCTAGGACGCTTACACTTTTCTTCTGCTACACGTAACTGCCCAACTTTCGTCACTGCTTATTCTAATCAGGAAAGGGGAATATTAAGTCATCGCCGTACAGTCTCTAAAACAGAACTGACGGTCGTTTACGTTGGACCTGCTTTCAAGTTCCAGTAGCACCAAAAATGAGTGTTCGGCAGGTGAGGTTTATAAGAGGCATTTTCACAGTTGCAGTGACACTTAAAAATCTTAAAACCGAAGAAAATAACAGATACTTGCCACAGGCTCTCTACATAGTATAACATTCTGAAAATTGAAAACAACCTTCAGGAGTGGAGGAAAGCACTTGAAATAAGTGGGCTACACATCAGTAGAACAAAGAAGCAGTTCACGTGTGCAACTTCAGCCCTGATGCAACGCAAACCATAGGTACTTTGAATGAATTTTGCTGATTTGAAGGCTCCTGGCAGATTACAACTGTGTACCAGACAGCGACTCATTGGACCTTTGCCTCTAGTGGGAAAGTGCTCCATCGACTGAGCTCTCCAAATACGACTCACAACCTGTCTTCACACTTACATATCCACCAATGCCTTCAAAACAAAACAGAAACTTTTTTTCTGTAACCTTCAATACTAGTTTGGAGGAGAACTGAGAACTTTAGTGCAGTTTGGAAAGGAGGAGATGAGGTACTGGAGCAAGTGTAGGACTGAGTCATGCTCAGATAGCTCAGTCACTGGGGAATTTACACACGAAAGGCAAAGGCCCCATGCAGGATTCCCAGTTCGACACAAAGTCGTAATCTACCAGAAAGTTTCGTAGATGTGTCACACTTACAAGAATTACCGATTTGAAGTATCTGTGATCAGTAATGGAGAATGTACCAGCTGAAGGAAACGTTTCTCATGGAATAATATGTGGCTACATTAAGTGGCGTATGCTTTAGATGTTATGTGGAATGGAAAAGTAATCCATAAAAACCAAAGACAAAATTTGTAAAACAGCTGTAAGATCAGAGGTGTTGTACGACGGTGAAGTCCGGGAATGAGAAACGACTTACGTACAGAAGCTTCATACACTAAAATTGCGCATATTACGATGGGAGTACGACTGAAAGATAAATTGTGCAATAAAGTCATACAAGTCTTGTGGGACTCTCACAGTCAAAAGATTGCATTTCGACGACGACATATACTCATGTCCGACAGCCTTACATTCTGTGTCCCACCAATTTTTATAATTGCGCTACTATCTTAAAGAAATGTTTGCTTAGTTATGTATATACACCCTGTGCTTCACTTTTATATTTTTTGTGTTTAGGTAACTTTTGCAGTGTTACTTGAAAATGGCCATAAGGCCGAAATTGCAATAATAAATATACAGTCAACGGCGACTGTGATGTCTTTTAAGTCGTACCAAGTAGTTTTAAAGCCGTCCCTATTTATGGAAAACTCCCAGAATCCAGGCAGGGATGGTATAATCTTATAACACAGAGATCTGATGACCATATAGTGAAAAAAGTACCTTTTGGTGCCTCCAAAGAGGAGAGAGGTGGTAGCAAGATTTAAAAAGAGCTGTTTGATGAGCATCTAAAGTGATGCCTACGAGAGGCATAGATGATACCACATGATTAGGAAGGCCAACCGCCAATAATGGGACAAGACGAGGACACACACAAAGGAGATTTAGTGTTACATGCCAATAATATCCCGTGGAAATAAAACAAGTTTTAGTTTAAAGACACTTTATGAATAAACGAGGAGCATTTCCACAAATAGTTCAAAGTAAAGGCACCTGATGAAATTTAAAGAGTAAGCAAGATAGAGCGTATACTTCAGGCGAACGGGCCACTGTGTTACCCTGGGGGACTAAACGTGACCTCCAAAAGCAGCTTTAAATAGACAAACTAATCTGGCGGGCTTAACTGAGTGTACCGAACTGCCTTGCGCTTCACGACGCAATATCTTCTTACCAACTCCGCGACGTTTGGAAAAAAAAAAGTGCGCAAAGCTATACCGACCGGAATTTTGAGGGCTCTCCGCTAATCTGTGTGCGCAGTACCGCCGTCAGTTCACTTCAGTACACAAAGGGGCAGAGGCCGAGCGGCGGTAAACAGCGTGGAGAAAATCTGCGGGCTACTTTGCCGGACTGCCTCGTCTAATCGCCTTAGCCGTGCCTGGGTCGCCCCGTCTGGCGCCCAGTGTTGACAGCGGAGCATCCGTAGGCGTCGCACAGCTGCGGGGGTGGGGTTGTGGCACAGGGGTGAGGGACAGGGGTAGGGGCGAGCGTGGAAGGGGTTGGTAGGAGGGAGCAGGTGGCTCGCAGCGCCCGACAGAGCGGGAGATGTGCCGGCCGTCAGCGCAACGCGAGAAAAAGCGGGGCGGAGCTGGGGGAGAAAAAATCTACCGAAGAGAAAGAGAAGGCACACAATCCTATCCGCCAGTTGCTGACGTCGAGTGCATATCACCCGTGCCAGGACATCCATCACTGTACTCCGCCATAATGTACTTGCGGAGTGCTAAGAAAAAATCCTCTCTGAGAGGAGTTAGAAACACTCACGTTCTGCAAGACGGGCAGTTTTATTTATGTACAACACCCTAAAATATTTACAGGTTCTCCATGAGAGGGCCGGCTGGAGTGGCCGAGCGGTTCTAGGCGCTACAGTCTGGAACCGCGCGGCTGCTACGGTCGCAGGTTCGAATCCTGCCTCGGGCATGGATGTGTGTGATGTTCTTAGGTTAGTTCTAGGGGACTGATGACCTCAGAAGTTAAGTCCCATAGTGCTCAGAGCCATTTGAACCATTTTTTTTTCTCCATGGGAGGGAGGAGGTATTTCTGTGAGCACGGCACATTCGACCATTTTTATTATTCTGTGGTATAACTGTTCCATTTCGAGATGTAATACTGTACAGCCATCTACATCTTCATCTACGTGGATACTCTGCAAATCACATTTAACTGCATGGCAGGAGGTTAATCAAACCACCTTCACAATTCTCTATTATTCCAATCTCGTATAGAGCGCGGAAAGAACGAACGCCTATATCTTTCCGTACGAGCTCTGATTTCCCTTATTTTATCGTGGTGATCGTTTCTCCCTATATAGGTCGGCGTCAACAAAATATTTTTCCATTCGGTGGAGAAAGATGGCGATTGAAATTTCGTGAGAAGATTCCGTCGCAACGAAAAACGCCTTTCTTTTAATGATCTCCAGCCCAAAGCCCGTATCATTTCAGTGATACTCTCTCCCATATTTCGCGATAATACGAAACGTGCAACCCTCCTTTGAACTTTTTCGATATACTCCGTCAATCCTATCTGGTAAGGATCCCACACCGCACAGCACTATTCTAAGAGGACGGACAAGCGTAGTTTAGGCAGTCTCTTTAGTAGATCTGTTACATTTTCTAAGTGTCCTGAGAGTAAAACGCAGTCTCTGGTTAGCCATCCCCACAACATTTTCAGTGTGTTCTTTTCAATTTAAGTTGTTCGTTATGGTAAAATGGCTCTGAGCACTATGGGACTTGACTTCTGAGGTCATCAGTCTCCTAGAACTTAGAACTACTTAAACCTAACTAACCTAAGGACATCACACACATCCATGCCCGAGGCAGGATTTGAACCTGCGACCCCAGGGGTCGTATGCTTCCAGACTGTAGCGCCAAGAACCACTCGGCCACCCCGGCCGGCTCGTTGTGGTAATTCTTAGGTATTTATTTGAATTTACGACCTTAATATTTTGCTGATTTATGGTGTAACCGAAGTTTAACGGATTCTTTTTAGCACTCATGTAGATGACGTCACACTTTTCATTATTTAGGGTCAGTTGCCAATTTTCAAACCATACTGACAGCTTTTATAAATTGTTTTGAGATTTGTTTTGATCTTCTGATGACTTTACTAGCCGACAACGACAGCTTGATCTGCAAACAACCTAAGACGGCTGCTCAGATTGTCTCCCAAATCGTTTATATAAATAAGGAAAAGCAAGAGCCTATAACACTAATTTGGGGAACGCCAGAAATCGCTCTTGATTTACTCTCTAGCAAATAATTTTGGTTATTACTGTCGATACCAGTTTCTGAAATAGCACAGTGGTAAAATAAAATGCAATGCGCATACGGCTTTGTTGGCTGGGAGACGCGATCTGGGGCTGTTCAGTCGTCTACTGCAAGTCTTTCACTTGGTCGACTTGGGTTTCGATGATGATGAAATGATGAAAACGAAGAAAATTCTCGAGTCCGTTGGGATTCGAACTAGGTGTCCCATGATCGATAGTCAACAACGCAACCAAAAACCCACGAACTGCTGACAGTACAGTGATGGATTTGATTCCCACTTTTATCCCGACATGTTATACTGAAGTCTTACTCAGGACTCGCATCAAGCATTTCTATCATCATGAAATCCTCGTGTTTGTTTCAGTGGATCTCACTGCAGGTCTTCAGTCCCCTACCTAAGTGTTCCACTGAAATCTCGAAGATAAAATTAGGCAAATAAAAGCTCGCATCGAGACGATGAAGCAGTCATTCTTCCCATTTCCCATTACGATGGGAATGGATGGAAAGCGTAAAATACATTTTGTGTAGACGGCAGGTGGAAAGGGGGGACAGAAAATGTAGGGGAAGGGAGCGAGCTCATGATATGAAGAAAATAGCGGAGTCCGTTGGGATTGTTTAGTGTATCTGGGATTGTAAAACTGTTAAGATCCTTAGACGCCAGGGAGGCATCTGACGCAGACGGTATCCCCGTAAGATTATGTGTTGACTGCGCTACAAGTATAGCACCATTCTTATACATAATCTGTCAGTGATCAATGGAACAGCGGAAAGTGCCACGGGACTGGAAGGAGGCCCAGGTTTTAGCAACCTGTGAAAAGGGGAGAAAATCGGATGCACATAATTATCGGCCAATTTCACTGACATCGATTTGTTGTAGAATCATGGAACATATTTTGTGTTCAGACATAATGACCTTTCTAGACTCTGAGAAGCTCATCTGCAGAAACCAGCAGAGTTTTAGGAAGCAGCGGTCATGCGAGACACAGCTGGCCTCTTTGTGCATGATATACAACAGGCTCTGGATACCGGCTCCCGGGTTGATTCCATATTTGTCGACTTTCGAAAGGCGTTCGACTCAGTTTTGCACTGACGCTTGCATCAAAAAGTGGGTGCTTACGGTCTATCCGATGACACATGCGGTCGGATATAAAGTTTTCTAACAGACAGAGAGCACCATGTATCCTGAATGGGGTGACTTCAACAGAAACAAATGTAACTTCAGGTATGCCCCAGGGCAGCGTAATTGGTCCGCTGCTTTTCACGATCTACATAAAAGATCTGGTTGATGGTATTGACTGTTTGCCGATGATGCTGTAGCCTACGGGAAAGTAGTGTCACACGAAAGTTGTGAACAAATCAAGGAGGATTTGCAAGAAAATAAATGCGTGGTGTAAGACTGGCAGTTATCTCTCAATATAAGTAAGTGTTCTCCCCCCATAAACCATAGACCTTGCCGTTGGTGGGGAGGCTTGCGTGCCTCAGCGATACAGATAGCCGTACCGTAGGTAAAACAACGGAGGGGTATCTGTTGAGAGGCCAGACAAAGGTATGGTTCCTGAAGAGGGCCAGCAGCCTTTTCAGTAGTTGCAAGGGCAACAGTCTGGATGATTGACTGATCTGGCCTTGTAACACTAACCAAAACGGCCTTGCTGTGCTGGTACTGCGAACGGCTGAAAGCAAGAGGAAACTACGGCCGTAATTTTTCCCAAGGGCATGCAGCTCTACTGTACGGATAAATGATGGTGGCGTCCTCTTGGGTAAAATATTCCGGAGATAAAATAGTCCCCCATCCGGATCTCCGGGCGGGGACTACTCAGGAGGACGTCGTTATCAGGAGAAAAAAAACTGGCGTTCTACGAATCGGAGCGTGGAATGTCAGATCCATTAATCGGGCAGGTAGGTTAGAAAATTTAAAAAAGGAAATGGATAAGTTAAAATTGGATATAGTAGGAATTAGTGAAGTTCGGAGGCAGGAGGAACAAGACTTTTGGTCAGGTGAATACAGGGCTATAAATACAAAATCAAATAGGGGTAATGCAGGAGTAGGTTTAATAATGAATAAAACAATAGGAATGCGGGTAAGCTACAACAAACAGCGCAGTGAACGCATTGTTGTGGCCAAGATAGACACGAAGCCCACGCCTACGACAGTAGTACAAGTCTATATGCCAACTAGCTCTGCAGATGACGAAGAAATTGAAGAAATGTGTGATGAAATAAAAGAAATTATTCAGATGGTGAAGGGAGACGAAAATTTAATACTCATGGGTGACTGGAATTCGGTAGTAGGAAAAGGGAGAGAAGGAAACGTAGTAGGTGAATATGGATTGGGGGTAAGAAATGAAAGAGGAAGCCGCCTGGTGGAATTTTGCACAGAACACAACTTATTCATAGCTAACACTTGGTTCAAGAATCATAAAAGAAGGTTGTATACATGGAAGAAGCCTGAATATACTAAAAGGTATCAGATAGATTATATAATGGTAAGACAGAGATTTAGGAACCAGGTTTTAAATTGTAAGACATTTCCAGGGGCAGATGTGGACTCTGACCACAATCTATTGGTTATGATCTGTAGATTAAAACTGAAGAAACTGCAAAAACGTGAGAATTGAAGGAGATGGGACCTGAATAAACTGTCTAAACCAGAGATTGGACAGAGTTTTACGGAGAGCATAAGGGAGCAATTGGCAAGAATGGGGGAAAGAAATACAGTAGAAGAAAAATGGGTAGTTTTGAGGGATGAAGTAGTGAAGGCAGCAGAGGATCAAGTAGGTAAAAAGACGAGGGTTAGGAGAAATCCTTGGGTAACAGAAGAAATATTGAATTTAATTGACGAAAGGAGAAAATATAATAATGCAGTAAATGAAGCAGGCAAAAAGGAATACAAACGTCTCAAAAATGAGATCGACAGGAAGTGCAAAATGACTAAGCAGGCATGGCTAGAAGACAAATATAAGGATGTAGAGGCTTATCTCACTAGGAGTAAGATAGATACTGTCTACAGGAAAATTAAAGAGACCTTTGGAGAAAAGAGAGCCACTTGTATGAATATCAAGAACTCAGATGGAAACCCAGTTCTAAGCAAAGAAGGGAAAGCAGAAAGGTGGAAGGAGTATATAGAGGGTCTATACAAGGGCGATGTATTTGAGGACAATATTATGGAAATTGCAGAGGATGTAGATGAAGATGAAATGGGAGACACGATACTGCGTGAAGAGTTTGACAGAGCACTGAAAGACCTGAGTCGAAACAAGGCCCATGGAGTAGACAACATTCCATTGGAACTACTGACGGCCTTGGGAGAGCTAGCCCTGGCAAAACTCTACCATCTGGTGAGCAAGATGTATGAGACAGGTGAAATACCCTCAGACTTCAAGAAGAATATAATAATTCCAATCCCAAAGAAAGCAGGTGTTGACAATTGTGAAAATTACCGAACTATCATTTTAATAAGTCATAGCTGCAAAATACTAACGCGAATTCTTTACAGACGAATGGAAAAACTGGTTGAAGCCGACCTCGGGGAAGATCAGTTTGGATTCCGCAGAAACGTTGGAACACGTGAGGCAAAACTAACCCTACGACTTATCTTAGAAAATAGATTAAGGAAAGGCAAACCTACGTTTCTAGTATTTGTAGAATTAGAGAAAGCTTTCGACAATGTTGACTGGAATGCTCTCTTTCAAATTCTAAAGATGGCAGGGGTAAAATATAGGGAGTGAAAGGCTATTTAGAATGTGTACAGAAACCAGATGGCAGTTGTAAGAGTCGAGGGGCATGAAAGGGAAGCAATGGTTGGGAAGGGAGTGAGACAGGGTTGTAGCCTCTCCCCGATGTTATTCAATCTGTACATTGAGCAAGCAGTAAAAGAAACAAACGAAAAATTCGGAGTAGGTACTAAAATCCATGGAGAAGAAATAAAAACTTTGAGGTTTGCCGATGACATTGTAATTATGTCAGAGACTGCAAAGGACCTGGAAGAGCAGCTGAACGGAATGGACAGTGTCTTGAAAGGACGATATAAGATGAACATCAACAAAAGTAAAACAAGGATAATGGAATGTAGTCGAATTAAATCGGGTGATGCTGACGGAATTAGATTAGGAAATGAGACACTTAAAGTAGTAAAGGAGTTTTGATATTTGGGGAGAAAAATAACTGATGATGGTCGAAGTAGAGAGGATATAAAATGTAGACTGGCAATGGCAAGGAAAGCGGTTCTGAAGAAGAGAAATTTGCTAACGTGGAGTATAGATTTAAGTGTCAGGAAGTCGTTTCTGAAAGTACTGGGAGGCACCCACATGCCTTACTCAAACTGTGGCATCAAGCAGTCAGGCCTGCAAGATGAGTGGTCTGCCAAGCGAGTGGACTCATTCTTATTTATCGAGTAACATGAATTCTAGTTCTCACAATTAAGTTAAAAGTTATTCTCCTGTTTGAATATTAGGCAACGGGTACGGAAACGCCCATCTGACTATTAGTAATTTACACAACTCTGGCTGTTCACTCCGCATTGGCAATATCACATATTCTTTCTTATTTAACAGCTTTGATCAACACGTGGCCATCTCACTGAATATGAATGGCGCACACATTATAAATTCTGGGTATTGTGACAACATACTATTCGAAGGAAAAGGCCACCAATCTTTTTCTTTTCACTATCTTATTTATTCCGATAAATTCTATAACCTAAACACACAAATTCTATAACCTACAACAATAACACATGAGAAATTCCGCCCAATGGGCATGGCTTTACATTGGTGATTCTCTATCTTATGGTCTCATAATTATTTAACGCTACAGTGCACTTTCTGGATAGGATGGTGGATCTTTTGCTATATCTCACACTTCGACTCTCACAACCATGATCACGAAACTTTCCTCCAGACCGAGCGGTACAAAAGGAACTTGCATAACCCACTACCTGAAACTACCTTGCTACTCTCCCATGCAAACCACACATACTTAAATTTCATGAAATACATCACACCGGCAACATACAATACAAAACAAGGAATAGTCACAGCGTTATATCACATCACTTTCAGCTTTCCCACTTCAATTAAAATTCATCCCAGTTTCTCACGACACGCCCCACTTCGTAACTTTTCTTTCCTACTATGAACTCTTGAGGATATATGCACGTCTTCCTGTGCAATGCAAGCCAGGTGGTGTTGCTGGATAGACGGCTGACTCACCTTGCTTCTCTCTCAGAGTATTATAGTTTGAATCAAGCGTCACACGGAAACATAACACGCAAAGTAATATTAAGAACATATTCATCACACACGCGAGTCCTCAACTGATACCATGGACGTGTACTTCTCTTTATCCTTTGTCTCATACACAGATTGAGACTCACACAGTACTCACCACGTGGAAGTACTTGTCTCTAATTTCAAGTCCTGCACACGCCATTTCTTAAATATTTACAACTTATAGTACACACGCTAGTAATTCAGCTTAACTTAAGCACTCGGAAGTATTTCAACTTACTACTACACGTGGTTTCATTGTGACCGTTGGTCACTTGCGAAAATTTCTACGATCCCCTTAATATTACCTGCCTGACATTTAATTCTACCCACAAAAGTTCCTGAAATAGAGAAATTATTATTCCAAACTACTCTTAAGTATTTCACATGCATACCATGTCTCCACTCTTTTGTCGTTACGGAGCACACCTAAGACAGGTCTTACCAACACTAGATCCAGCGGCAGAGTGCTGAAACATGGTCGTTCTTCAGGTCCTCTCGCACATCTGCCGAAGTGGGGGAGCAACTTGCTACCGTACTGGTCAGCCACATTACAGGCGCTCAAAGCTCCAGTAAATTTCAGCTCTTTGGTTCCACCAAAGGTGGCCAAAGGATCGTCTCAAAAATGATCATATATTCACATTCACTATCTGCGGGTAGTTCAAAATATGGTTCAAATGGCTCTGAGCACTATGGGACTTAACATCTATGGTCATCAGTCCCCTAGAACTTAGAACTACTTAAACCTAACTAACCTAAGGACATCACACAACACCCAGCCATCACGAGGCAGAGAAAATCCCTGACCCCGCCGGGAATCGAACCCGGGAACCCGGGCGTGGGAAGCGAGAACGCTACCGCACGACCACGAGATGCGGGCATCTGCGGTTAGTAGACGACCATACATTCATTCATTTCACGGATCTTACCAAACTGGATGTAGGGATTTATTTTGTGAGAGTGCATATGTGATCAATTAAATAAATAAATATTCATTCTTTCCCACACTGGTATCCGGCTTCGCTGTATTAATTGAAATTGAGTTATTTTTACAAAAAATATGTTGTTCTGACAAGAATAATGAAGTATGTTGTACCTATTTTCATTGTCGGGCGGTACTGTATCCTTTCAGTATATGTATGGAGTGTAGCCATGTATGGAAGTGAAACATGGCCGATAACTAGTTTGGACAAGAAGAGAGTAGAAGCTTTTGAAATGTGGTGCTACAGAAGAATGCTGAAGATTATATGGGTAGATCACATAACTAATGAGGAGGTACTGAATAGGATTGGGGAGAAGAGGAGTTGGTGGCACAACTTGAGTAGAGGAAGGGATCGGTTTGTAGGACATGTTCTGAGGCATCAAGGGATCACCAATTTAGTATTTGAGGGCAGCGTGGAGAGTAAAAGTCGCAGAGGGAGACCAAGGATGAATACACTAAGCAGATTCAGAGGGATATAGGCTGCAATACGTACTGGGAGATGAAGAAGCTTGCACAGTATAGAGTAGCGTGGAGAGCTCCATTAAACCAGTCTCAGGACTGAAGACCACAACAACAACAACATAAGTGTAACCTACTGCGTATAACAAGGCGAAAATCCCCGTTAATGTACGAATACAAAATAAATGCCCGGTCTCTGGAAGCGGTAACATCCGTCAAGTATCTGGGTGTGACTATTCGAAATGATCTCAAATGGAATGATCAGATTACACAAGTAACGGGTAAGGCGAATTCTAGTTTGCGGTTCATTGATAGAATGCTTAAGTGGTGCAGTCCTTCAACAAAGGAAATTGCTTGCAGTACGTTAATTTGTCTAGTCTTAGAGTATTGTTCGTCTGTATGGGACCCTTACCAGTCGGCTCTGAATCAAGAGACTGAAAACGTCCAAAGAAGAGCGGCAAGATTCGTGAGTGGTACATTTAGCCATTACGAGAGCGTTACAAATCTCATAGAAAATTACATGTAGGACACACAGATAGACGACACGCTAAACGGAGGGAGCTGCTCACTAAATTCAGAAATCCGATCTTCGCCGACGATGTAAAGCATATATTATTACTACCAACTTTCAACTTGCGAAATGATCACCACTGAGAGAAAATGGAAGTTAGAGCTCGTACTGAGGCGTTCAGACAGTCGTTTCTTCTTCGCGCGATCCGCGAGTAGAACAGAGGGGGGAATATGACTTTGGCGCGAATTGTGCCCTCCGTCACACACCGAGTGACTGAGATTCGACTCCGAGATATCTCCTGCTTACAGGAGTTACGCTAACCACAACGCCATCCGAACGCAATGTATGTCGCAACTGCGCGGACTATCTACGTAAGCAGCTTGACTCCACCACCTCCCCCCCCCCCCCCCCCCAATTCCCGCCAAGTGCGCAGTCGCGTCCATGTCCTCCATGCTCGCTACTTTGAGATTACCATAGGAGAGTCAACGTTATTGTGTACCCATACTGAAAGTGGTGGATTGATAGCCCATCCAGACGAGTCAGTTATATGAATGCGTCCTGTCTATTCTTTCGGACATGCCCGAAAGAACAGGCACCATGCATTCATATGATAATGTAGTAAGAGGTCAGTTTAAAAAAATTTCCGAACTTTGCCCACAAAATTTTTCTGCACTTACCTTTTATTTACTGTGCATGATCTGCTTCGAAATACTCTCCTCCACAACTGATACACTGCTCCCAACGCTGCGTCCGCTTCCGGAAGCGGTGTTGATACGCTTCTTGCTGGATCGGGCGAATCACCGTCTACGAATTTTCCTTTGTCACGTATATCGTTGCAAATCTTCGTCCTTTCAACGGGGTTTTCAACTTTGAAAATAAAAAAAAAATATACAGAAGCCACGTCTGGTGAATACGGAGGATGAGGCAGCACAGTGATCTCTTTTTTTTAATTTTTTTTTTATTTTTGTGGAGTAGCCACACACAAACAGCAATGAAAGTGCGGATGCGCTATCGTGATCCAAGAGCCATGAATTGTCTCGCTACATTTCAGTTTCCTTCTCCTATTTGCTCGCAGGCGTTACAATACGTCCCGATAGTACTGTCGATTAACAGTTTGTCCCTGTGGCACGAATTAATGATAAACTAATCCTTCAAAGTCAAAGAAAACTATCCGCATTACTTTGACATTTGACCTGACCCGACGAGCTTTGTTGGTCATGGAGAACCTTTCCGACCCATTGTAAAGATTGAACGTAGGTCTCAAGATCATAACCGTAGACATACGTCTCATCACCAGTTACGATTCTTTTAAGGGTCATTACGTTATCATTTGCGCGATCCACAAGCTCTTCACTCATTGTGAGGGGAAGGTCTTTCTGGTCTTGAGCCGTGGGTCGAACTTGGCGGCGACACGATGCATACCAATATGTTGCCTCAGGATTTCATGACATGGTGCAACTGAAATGTTAAATTCTACTTCAGCCTTTCGGACAGCCAGTCTAACTTTGTCACACACAATTTAGTTGACCTTCCTCACATGAGCGCCGTTGGTAGTCGTCGAAGAGGGTCCTGAACGAAGGTTATCTTCAACTTCCCTCCGCCCATTTTTAAACCGTGTGAACCGTTTGCTTAAGCACTCATCACCGTAGGCTTCCTGTATAACTTGACGTGTTTCTGTAAAGGTTTTCTTGAGTTTCACTCACAATTTAATGTAGACGCGTTGCTCCCCTTACTGTGCCATCTCGAAATTCGCAAACTGTACGACACAACGTTCTACTCAGTACAGCACTGAACAACAACTAACATACATACAACAATGAAACTTCCGGCAGTCATACATTAAACACAGGGATGTGCAAGGATGCTCCAACACACCATTGGCGCGAAATTGCCAATGTCCCGGAAGTTTTTGAACGGACCTCATATACGACACAATAAAATGTATCCCCTGCCACACTAATCGACATCAGAAAAATTCACGCAATGAGGAATTCGTTGAGGTCTCGTAATGAACAAACACTTTATATTCATGTCTTATTAATACCTCTTCGACCCTTGCGGTACTGTATAAATAATTGTCTTTGCTTGAGGTTGGTTGGTTGGTGTGGGGAAGGAGACCAGACAGCGTGGTCATCGGTCTCATCGGATTAGGGAAGGATGGGGAAGGAAGTCGGCCGCGCCCTTTCAGAGGAACCATCCCGGCAAGTGCCTGGAGTGATTTAGGGAAATCACGGAAAACCTAAATCAGGATGGCCGGACGCGGGATTGAAGCGACGTCCTTCCGCTTTGCTTGAGTCCCAGTCTGGTACACAGTTGTAATATGCAAGGAAGCTTCAAATCAGCAAAATTCATTCAAGGTAGCTATTGTTTGCGTGGCATCAGGGCTGAAATTACACATATTAACTCGGTCGTTGTTCTTTTGATGTGTAAGCCACTTATTTCAGGTGGCTTTCTCCACTCCTGAAAGCTCTTTTGAGTTTTCTGATTGTTATACTACGTAATGGGCATGCGAATGTGTTGGTTTTTCTGTCTTTGTTGTTAGATAATTCATTACAATGCTAAACAACGAGGGACTGAGGACACTTCTCTGGAGGACACCTGTATCATCAGCTCTTTGATACTCACTTAGAACTTTTGGCACAAGTTTGCACTGTGTTCTACATATCCGTGATAGATGGTGTATAGTCAACCAGAGCATGAGGTTAACGTAGAGCTTCTCATACACTGACGAAAAAAAAAATCGGAACACCAAGAAGGAGTTGTGCAACATAACCTGAAGTTGCTAGGCGTATCTCTACACCTGGAATATGATGTCTATTCATATTTCGAGCTAGCCGTATAAGACAGGCACGAGTAGCGCCACTAAGAGGATGCAAATCTGGTTTGGTTTAAATACACGCTGTAACGGTCGTGAGCGTTAGTTACTGTTGAGATTAGACGTGGTGAGTTGATGTTAGTGAACAATGACTTTCGAGTGACACAGACACCATTACCAACAACACTTCGCCGAGTTTGAACGAGGTCGTGTAATAGGACTGCGGACGGCCATGTGACATTACCGAGAGCGGAGACCATCGTGTTCGGCGTATGGCTCTGGAATCTCGGAGTGAAACTGCAGCAGCAATTTGAGGAACGGTTGGCACCACACTGACCCAATGAACTGTTAGAAATCTGTTACCTCAAGGATAGCTCCGAGCCAGATTCACTGTAGTCTGGATTTCACTCACACCAGAGCTCATTGGAGGACAGGGTGGAGGCCTTTTGTGTTTTCTGATGAAAGCCTGTTCTGCCTCGGTGTCTGTGATGATAGTGTGTTCGTTATAAGGAGGCCAGTCCGTGTGCTAGAGACACTGGAACTACACCTGGAGTTAAGGTCTGTGGTGCGATTTCGTGTGACAGCAGGAACAGTCTTGTTATCCCATTCACCCTGACTGCAAATTTGTCGTGAGTCTGGTAATTTGACCTGTTCTGTTGCCATTCATGAACTACATCCCAGTGAGTGTTTTCCAATAGGATAATTCTCGCTCTCATACCGCTGTTGTAATCCAACATGCTCTGGAGAATGCCGACATGTTGTCTTGACCAGCTCGATCACCAGATGTGTCTCCATTCGAGCACATAGGGAACATCGTCGGACGACAACTTAAGCATATCTGCAAACAACAACAAACGTCCCTGTATTGACCGACCAGTTGCGACAGGCATGTAACTCCATCCCACAAACTGACATCTGGTACCTGTACAAAAGAATGCAAGCACGTTTGCATGCTTGGGTTCAACATTCTGGTCGTTACACCTGTTATTAAAGTATCAGCATTACAAATTTGCAATGATTTATCTCGCGCTTACACCAATCAGTGGGTTTGCAATGTTACTCTTTTAAACATGTTACCTAGAATAATGTATTCGGGAAATTTAATTGCTTTACATTAATTGTCTTTTGTTGTTAAGTTTTTTCAATATTGTATTATTATTCATGGTACTCAATCAGATTCCTTGTGTACAACAGCGCAACAAAATTAAAACCCCATAATTTTCTCCCACTGTGACGAAGAAGTGCGAAATTAGGCTGTAAGGTGGCATTCGAGGTCTGTATCTCATAGTGAAAGGGTCACCAAGAGAAGACGGGAGCCTGCAACCCTCTCCCAAACAGGATAAAAAGCAGAAGTACTATTAAATCCTTCCTCTCATAATTTAGTCCCATTTAAAACTTTTAGGTAATTTGATGCAATTTTACTGATTCTCCATCCGAAGATATATTTAAAAATGAGGCTAAACCATTACTGCAACGAATTAAATCGATAACCAGAACACAGAACCTACATTTTTAGTATGTTAGTTGAATAACTACGGGAAAACCGAGCATGAACGCTCGCAACACAATACTACTTGTACACTGTAAGCAATTACCACCACTGATATTTAAATAATAATTCCATAGTGTATTCAAAGATTAACGTCGCCATAAGACTAGCCATAGCAGCCTTGCAAGTAACTAGTGAAAATCACAATTAAATAGTCTGATTTAATTTCACCATATCGTGGTGCTGCGTGGTGACCCTATGGAGACGCGTATTTACTTCGAATTTTACGTAATTATTTACGAGTGTGCTACGGCCAGTCTTATGGTAAAGTTTTTGTTTTACCATATTACAACTTTTTTTTAAAAGTATCAGTGGTGGTGCTTGCTTACAGTGTACATTTACCATTCAGTTGCTAGTGTACATAGTAAGACTTTTTCGTAGTTATTTTCCATGGTAACAGTGACGTCACACTCTACTGCTGCAGGCATTGTACTTAGCAGTGTGTTTTATGCAGGTGGTGAGGGTAATTGTTCTTTACAGTTTGCATTTTTCGTTCTTATTTGTTAGTCTACCATGGACATTCTTTTAGTGATATCTCACATTGATAACGCAGGTAGAATATAGCCTTGATGTTTAGTAAGTGGAAATTTGTTGTTAAATAATGCATTGCGGAAATTGTTAAACTCGGAATATAAGTTTTTCTCTTAAAATATCGGACTGTGCTAGTTGTTTCTGCAGAGTTATCGACTTCATTTGTTTCAGTATCGTACTATGCAAAGTGACAAGTCTCGTATTTTTCTGTCTTCCCACGACCGGGTTCCTGGGTTCGATTCCCGGCGGGATCAGGGATTTTCTCTGCCTCGTGATGACTGGGTGTTGTGTGATGTCCTTAGGTTAGTTAGGTTTAAGTAGTTCTAAGTTCTAGGGGACTGATGACCATAGATGTTAAGTCCCATAGTGCCCAGAGCCATTTGAACCATTTATTTTTCTGTACTTGTGTCCTTAGAGAAAATCAGCCGAACTTGTAAAGAGCAGTGAGATATGTATCATTAATGGCATTGTTTATTAAAAAACTGTGACGGCGCACATTAGTAATACATTGACACGTTACTCGCAGGAACAGTTTATTTGTTGCACTGTTGTACTAGCTTATGCCCTCGTTTTCAACACGCTACAACGTGGTGGAATCGCTACTGCAGCCATCGAGCCATAAGTGCTGTTTATGTTAAAGGCAGTGCTCCACAGCTTTGCAGTATGACAACGCTGCTCTTGGTGAATGCAGAAAAATATAGCGCGGCTGAGTTGAAGGCACAGTGCCAATTGCAGCTCTACGTCTGTCTGTGGAAGACGTTGTGTTTAGTGCATAGCTCACACTGCGCCACTGCAACCACATTTGAAGAGAACCTCCACACTAACCCTTCCAAGGTGATGGACGTATTATTCGCCTAAAGGAATGGATGGACTAATACTTTCCATCAGCTTTCAGAATTTGAAATGTGTAACATCTAATAACTCAGTAGAACGAAATTTAGAAACAATGTTATGCTTTGTAATGAATAGCCGCGCGGGATTAGCCGAGCGGTCTAGGGCGCTGCAGTCATGGACTGTGCGGCTGGTCCCGGCGGAGGTTCGTCCTCCCTCGGGCATGGGTGTGTGTGTTTGTCGTTAGGATAATTTAGGTTAATTAGTGTGTAAGCTTAGGGACTGATGACCTTAGCAGTTAAGTCCCATAAGGTTTCACACACATTTGAACATCTTTTTTGTAATGAATATGTTAGTCTTCCACCATAATGGATAATTTTTCTAAATTTTCCACCATTTTGCAGAATAAGCTATGATGACATTACAATATAGTAACTCAGCGACGCCACAGTCGCACACTGCATTGTCAAAGTGTCTTAGGTAAAAAATTTTGTTAATATTTGGCGAGATTTTGCAGAATATACTGTCATATCATTAAATTACAATATTTCTGCTAATACGACAACTTGCTCATTTTAATGCATATATTATGACATCACACAGATTAGTAATGTGGGTGTGATATATATTTGTTATTAGCAAGAGCTTATTTGTTTAAATATTGCGGTAATTTTTAAGCAAACAGGCTCAACAAGGTCATATTTGTTAATAATACTCTGCAGGAATGGTTTAACTCAGATTATTGATGTTAGTTTGTTAAATAATGTGCTGCAGTAGTTGTTTAACATTGTGTTACATATATTTAATATTTGAGATGTAGATATTTATAAAATTCAGTAAAATTGCAATAAATTTATTGTGAGAGTAAAGTGTTAAGTGTACTTACGTGTCTTCCTCTGCTTTTTATGTTGACTGGGAGTGTTGGATACTCCCTGACACTTCATGATGATCCTTTCTCCTAGACATACAGGCCTCAAATGAGGAAACGCATCGATTTGCTCCATTTATCTAAAGGATGAGGAACAGGAGGGGACCAGCAATATTATTGGTCCATAGGGGATTGGGGAGTGGGTGGGTGGTCCCCAAAGAGATGATAGGTGAATAACAGGGACAGGTGTATGGATTGGATTGATATAACCAGTGCAAGAAGGGTGGTAAGGATGGCCTTGAATATAAGTCAGCTAGTTGCCACAGATGTAACCTGATACCAATTATGTTATCACTTCCTGGAATTACTTCCGCTTATTTTTCAGTTCCCGGAATGTAGATCGTTAGATTGTATTTGTACTGAATAAATATTGTGATCGCCACCCGCACCCCCTTACTCACATTTCACTTATCCTCTGCCTCGCGGGGTGGCCGTGCGGTCAAGGTGCCTTGCCACGGTTCGCACGGCTCCCTCCGTCGGAGGTTCGAGTCCTCACTTGGGCATGGGTGTGTGTGTGTTGTCCTTCGCGTAAGTTACTTTAAGTTAGATTAAGTAGTGTGTAGGCCTAGGGACCGATGGCCTCAGCGGTTTGGTCCCATAGAAATCGTATCAGACATACCGCCGCTCAAAGTCGACACAAAAAGGCGTCAGAAAGAGTCTCCAAAACGGTACACAGACATCACATAAATGCCAGTGGAGCCGGGTACTGCATCCTTCTTTTCCCAACTGCACCTGTTGTCTTTCACCATAATATTTTGCATGAGTAACTCAGATTCCTGCATGGTACAGAATAGTACAAATATATACTAGTTACTTTCTTTGTCTGAAACAAAACATTACATACTTATTTAGTAATAAATATAACTGTATAAGAATTTGATATGTCTTTAGCCGAGTAGTATAGCAGACAGTATTCAAATACACACTTCGCAATAACGACTGTTTGGTTAGTAAGGTGAACTAAACTAAGTACAGCTTATGAGTACAATGCCCATACAATTTCATAACAACTGAATTGTCTACCCTTGGTGATGCCTGAGGTACACTCACTAAGATGACGTTCATTACTGTTGAAGTGTGGAGGAGCAGGGGGACCACCCAGCTCTGCACGGTTACCAGTTTGGTTTTCCATATCACCCCTCCCCCTCCGGTAAATCCCCAGTCGCTCTCCCTCCAGAAACACTGCAGCACATTCGATATCAAAGTAATTGATTAATTAATTGAACTGATACAAAACTGATGGGAAATTACTTGTCAATTCTTGTGTGTCATGGGTTTTCTTCACACAGTTACGTCACAATACCAACTAAGCGAGGAAAACCCATGATGTCATAAGAGTTACGAAGCTATTTCCCAACAATTTTTGACCAATTTAATTAATTTGTCAATGAATTTGATATCAAAGGGATTTTGGGGGGGTGGAAGGCTGGGGATTTCCCAGAGGCGGAGGTGTTGACATGGATGACCAATGTCAGAACAGGTTAAGGGGGATTGTAAATTTGGCAACCATGCAGAATGGGGTGGTGCACCCATTTCATCTTGAATAAAGTTGGCAATAATGCAGAGACGGGTGGTGTCATCACTACTCTACTACTCTTGTAGGCAGTCAACTGATTGGGAACAAAGTATCGTAACAATACATTCCTACTAGGGGGTGGCTTGTGGGCAGTTCAGACACGAAGCTAGTGAAGCACAGCACTCGAGATTGGCTCACAGTGAGGGCGAGAAGACACCTTGCAGTGGGCAGGAGACTCGTGGCGGCTGATGGTCGGTCAGAGTCAGGAGCGTAACTGGCAGTCGAGGGGCGGAGCAGCGACCTAAGTACACGTCTGCAGAAGACTACATTGCTCGGTATCACGTCTACACGTGACCGCCTGGGCGTGAAGAGGCGCCTGCGACTGCAGCGCTGTGCACCGCGACCTGCACGCCAAATATCGGCGCGGCTTGCGCCCCCAGATGCTGTAGTGGTGAACAGTTCAGTGACTTTTCTATTGACAAACAGCCTCTAAGTTGAGGCACGGGGCATACGTCAACCGCGTAGTATATTTATAAACGTGGTTGCCGCATATCCAAGGGCGCAGCGCTACATGCACCACAGAATTTATAATGTACTCTATAATAGCATAAAAGGTTTGTGTTTGAATTCGTCTCTCAGGTTTTCTGCCAGTGACTGGCGTATTCATTGGAATTCATGGTGGAAACCTTCAACTGTCTTTTACTATGCAAGTACTACTAGTTTCGGTCATAGACCACTTTCAGGCTTAGCCTAAACGAGGACAGATTCTACAATTTGCCAGGTTAGTGTAAGTGGCAGGAATGTTACACCATGACATAAACGATTAGAAGCTGCTGTTGCAGGTCAACCATAGTCAATAAAATTGTCAACAGTGTAGTAATTGCACAGAACAGTTGTTACCAGAAGTCTTGTTCATATCGAATGACAACCATAAACAGCCAGACGAAAATAGGTAAAGCAGTACATAGAGACCGATACAATGCAGTCTTTAGTTAAAGTAAACAACTTACATCTGTGAAACAGATCGTATTATTAAGTATACTTCGTAAATAGAAACAAGAAATTAAAACATACCAAACTGATTAGTAATAAATTTGTAATGACTGTGATACACATTCAACTGAACTGTGTGCTTAGAAAAGTATTATGATTTTAAACAGCATAAGCACACAAGAGGTGGAGGGGGAGGCCATTTCTGTAAACTGAAATTTAATGATGCGCTACAAAAATAGGGCCATGCAAACAAAACGAAAAGGTAATAGGGAAAGGCAACAGAAGAACTGACGGGGGAAAGAGGAAGAATGGGGAAGTAGAAAACAAAAACCAACAAAGAGAGACAAGGGAAATTAACAGTCAAATATTAGCTTATACGTTATTTGAGTAGATCAATATACTTACACTATCCGCACAATCACTAGGGGAAGGGGGATGGAAGGGTGGGGGGGTGAATGAGAAGGTGAAAACCCATAAACAAAACCATTGAATGAGTCAGTGTATCTATAGGACAAATCAGAGAACGAAAAAGAAGATAAAAGGTAGAAAGTTAAGCGAAGGGCGCGGGCGGTGGGGCTGGGAGGGTAGGGGGGAATGTGGCTGCAAGGAAGGACGGTAACCAGTCAGGGGAGAAAGTTGGGATACAAAGTAGGAAGATTCATGGAAATGAGAAAAAGAAACAATGCTAATGAAACAGGCGAGGACAGCTCAAAGACTACATAAGTCTTAAAAACATCCGTGAA
The DNA here is from genome assembly GCF_021461395.2 of Schistocerca americana. Classification (NCBI taxonomy): domain Eukaryota; kingdom Metazoa; phylum Arthropoda; class Insecta; order Orthoptera; family Acrididae; genus Schistocerca; species Schistocerca americana. The sequence continues at coordinate 850,864,038 of NC_060121.1, forward strand.
AAACATTTTTCTGCTTAAGTACATTTTATTCACAAAAGAACAAATTTAGGAAACACTTCAATCTGCAAGTAACTCTTCATTTAAGTAGAGTATGTAATATAACATTATTTATGGGGAATTTACCTAGATTACATTTCATACTGAAAAAAGTTTTAGAGTAAATTTTTCCTTTATAAGAACTAATTGTTGAACAAAAATTATATTAGGAGCAGGCTTTGGCACACAAAAAGCCTGATCTTAGTGATGTCTTTGTTGCTTAAAAGATTCGAAAGCGTCCATCTTTGGACGCTTCAACAGCTGAGCAAAACATTTTATCGCGAAATATAGCAGCACCATAACAAGAATGTTGTTCGACTTCTATATTTATAATTTCTAACATCAGTGGGTCCACCTACTGAGCTGACTGTCTGACTGCCACGTGGTTCAAATGGTTCAAATGGCTCTGAGCACTATGGGACTTAACATCTATGGTCATCAGTCCCCTAGAACTTAGAACTACTTAAACCTAACTAACCTAAGGACATCACACAAAACCCAGTCATCACGAGGCAGAGAAAATCCCTGACCCCGCCGGGAATCGAACCCGGGAACCCGGGCCACGTGGTGATTCCACATTCAATTCCCAGTACTGCCAGGGATCATACGTTGTGGAATAACTGGAACGAGGTGCAATCGGTCTCGTCAAGACAACTGAGGTGTTGTGTGACAAGCAGGTCTGCAAAGCTGACAGAGGCCAGGAGAGCAAATGGCTCTGAGCACCATGGGACTTAACATCGGTGGTCATCAGTGCCCTAGAACTTGGAACTACTTAAACCTAACTATCCTAAGGACATCACACATACCATGCCCGAGGCAGGATTCGAACCTGGGACCGTAGCGGTCGCTCGGTTCCAGACTGAAGTGCCTAGAACCGCTCGGCCAAAACGGCCGGAGACCAGGAGAGCGGTGGGGTAACCTTATGGCCATGCTTACCGCATCCAAATGACGACGTATGGCAGATGATGGCACAGCGGTAGGTTGGATTGCGTGATTCTCGTGGCATCTTCGCGAAATTTCTTTCTTTATAGTTAGGTGGTTTTCGTTTAGCTTTCCTATGCTTGCTGGTGTGTAATCCACTGGTAATCAATGAACTGCTCGATCCTTGTCTTCGCTTTTTCACAGATTCATTTTACTCTTGTTTATTGCCTTCAAATCAAACCTATACCTTCTATCCTTCGTCTTGTCGTGCCGAGGCTAACCGTGCCAAATCTCCCCTGGAAGATGGCAATTTTTCATCAGGATCACTGTAGTAACCAAAGAATAGCTCACTTCACATTACATTAAGAATCGATCCATAGCATTTTCAGTGAAAGTGGTCAGATGATGTTATTCCAATATGGACCCATCACATAGAACAGAAGGGAAGGATAACACATTTATAAACGGAGAGCTTCGTGTGAAGATAGAAGTAATGAGAAAAGAAAGCACTATACATTTATAACCACCAGGAAAAACTTCTCAATGTGGTTCTAATACACTGATAGTGAATGAAAATGTCTTATGTTATCCACTGATAGCTTTGCACTGTCATTAAATTGTGTATCTCTATGTGAAACAACAACTCCATAGTCGACAATAACTAGTGAGATTGCTTTTTCGGAAAAAAAATTCTCTCTTGCAAAGATGTGGTTACAGCTATCGCCAACAAGTTTCGATCTACTCTCCAGTTGTTTGCATCGTAGAACAGAAATTTTTTTCTTGTCTACTGCATCAACTGGCTGGTGCGTGGCACTGACATGAAACCTAAATGTAGTCAGGGCGACTTCTAGCGTGTCACCGATCTTCTCTCAGCAGCACATCTGCTGCTCTTGCACAGTATCCGTGTCTTGTATGCATACAAACGCTGCCGATATCGGAATTCGTCCTGAGAAATTGCTTCCGCTTCTGCCGCGCGGTCCCTGGGGAATACGATGTACGAAAGCTTGCCGAATATGCTCCACTCGGCGCTCTTTCGAGTCCGACTTCCACTTTGCACTTTTCAGACGTTGCCGACGTCAGATATTTCCTTTTCCGTTCTTTTGGACTCTCGGGTAATCCGTTATATGACGTATTCGGCTGTTCCCTTTGTTGGTCGACTGCCAGGTTGCATTCCGTAAACCACACAAAAACTTTTTCCTTTGTACCGCCATAGCATAAAAGGGCAACAGCATCCTTACAGCAGTGGGTTGCAGCTGAAAAAATTCTACCTCGAATATGTGTTATTGTAGAAAGCAGGGAAAAGATTTGTTAAAAACCATTCAAAAGCCAAGATCGCACAAAATACTTTTTATTCAAGACAACCGGTTTCAACCGCCTTAGTTGTCATCTTCAGGTCTCAAACATCTGTGTTTTCGGTAGTAAAAAAGGTTCAGTTTACGCTGAACCTCATGCACAAGGTGTGAAGTGGATATAACTTGGCTCTTTATAAACATCTGTAATCGCTAAAATATTTGAAAACACACAAAACACAAGCTCAAGAGGGCATATTCATATACATATTGCTCACAGATGCTTGTTACTTGATACAAAAATGGTAAACATCAGTAAGCAGTATCGTATGGACATGGCCTTTTGAACAAGGTGCTGTGTGTTTTTTAATATTTTAGCGATGAGAAACGTTTATAATGTGCCGAGTTTTGTCCACTTACCATACTGAGCATGAGGTTCAGCATAAAATAAACATGTTTTACTACTACCTGAAGATGATAACCAAGGCGGTTGAAAATGGTTGTCTTGAGTAAAAATATTTTGTCCGTTCGTGGCTTTTGTAGGTTTTTAATAATTAAAACAGATAGCCCTTCAGTACTCTCATAGTGGGAAAATTCGAGCAGATTTGAAATAAAAGGAATATAATAACAATTAGAGGTGACATTCCAACATCAGGCCATGTGTTATAGACGAACAATGCAGTAAGGGCACAAAATTTTCCTAATATACTGGACATTACGTGTTATCTTGTATGTAGAGTCATTTAGAGATAATGAAGTAATGGTTTCTCGCCAAACACTGTGGCTTTTCTGCTCGTGTCACACATTACTAACTTAGTGGATGGTATTACGGTCAACTCAAAATTTTCTCTGCATTGTGTCCACTGATCAGAATAGAGTCCCACTATAGCATACAAAAAGAGTCCTGAAACACTTTCCAAAGAGCCAACATCGTCCCACCATACTTAACATAGGCTTCCAAATCCCAGTAGTAAAATCTATTAATAGACCGCGATGGAACTTTAAGAAATTGGGCAAAATATCCTCAAGAAGTTGATCAAAATTAGCGCTGGATTAGCCCAAAGCAAGAAAGCTATAAATGGTTCACTGGAGTCGTCATCGCTGCAGCCAAAAGGAATATACCACGCAGAGTTAGACAACAGTATATTCCTTGCTGGGACAGTAATATTAACAAATTTCATGAGAAATACCAAGAAACAGGAAACTCTGAAATCGGTGGACAAATATTACAGGGACTAAACACACACAGAAAACTAAAGTGGCAGCAACTCACGTCCCAGCTGAATTTTACACATTCCAGCTGAAAAGCCTTCTCATTGTTGAGGAAACTTGGCAACTCCTCTTCAGCACGCCACCAGGAACCTAAAATAAAACCGTCGGAGATGGCATTGAACATAAAGGCGCGTGCTGAGAAAACCCCTCTTGATCCAATAACTGAAGCAGAAACTAAAGAACTACAACAACTTGATAAAACTCTGAATGACGATACATCGCTTTCGTAACCATTTTAGCGAAGAGGAAATCAAGGGTGCGATAAAGACCTTAAAAATACGCAAAGAGGCGGGATTGGACGGTATATTCCCAGAATTTATAAAACACCTCGGACCTAATGGAAAAGCGTGGCTAAAAAACTTTTACACCAACATTTTAAACACTGGAATAGCGCCACCACAATTTAAAATAGCCCACACCCTAGCAATCCCTAAACCTGGAAAGCTGCCAGAAGATCCAACTTGCTACCGCCCCATCGCCCTCTTGAGTATATGCTTTAAGTTGTTGGAACGCCTAATACTTAATAGAATTCACGACATCGTGAATGGAATAACCCCTCCATATCAGGAAGGTTTCAGAAACAAGCGCAGCTGCTGCGAACAACATCATATATAGAAAGCGGATTCCAGAACAGGATGAAGTCAAGTGTAACTTTCGTTGATCTGTCGTCGGCATATGACACTGTGTGTCTCCAGGGCCTTATGCTTAAGTTCAAGAGACATATACCTAGTTTAAAACTGTAAACCTTAATGAACAACATGCTGACGAACAGTGAGCATCGGCCACAACACCAGCAGATCGTATAAAATAAAAAATGGCCTTTCTCAAGGAGCTGTGTTGGCTCCAACACTTTTTGATTTGTATATTAGCGACTTGCCAAATACAGTCAGCAGGAAATTTTGCTACGCCGATGATTTGGCACTAGTTGTACAAACTAAAACGCTTGGGGAAGGAGCGAACGTACTCACAGAAGATCTGGAGTCCTTGAATTCCTATTATAAAAAATGGCGACTCTGCCCTAATCCAACCAAGACTGAGGTGTGTGCTTTCCGCTTGAACAATAAAATAGCCCACCAGGAACTGAATGTGAACTTCTGTGAGCAAACAACTTCAACCCCGAATACCTTGGCATAACACTAGACCGCTCCCTGACTTACAAAAAAACATCTAGAAAACGTAAGCCAAAAGCTAAAGAGTCGCCACAACATCCAGAGAAAATTGTCTGGCTCGACTTGGGGAGCTCAAGCATCCACCTTACCTACTGCCGCAATAGCCCTGGTATATCCCGGTGCCGAATATTGCTCTGCTGTCTGGCATTCGAGCACTCATACTAAGAAAATCGACGTCCAGTTGAACGAGTGTATGGGGATAATAACGGGTACTATTAAACCCACCCCAGTCCCTTGACTGCATACTCTAAGCAATATCCCACCTCCACAATTGAGAAGGCAAGAAGCAGCAGCAAGATAGTGGTCAAAAATTCATGAATCAGACGGCCCACAGAATCTAACAACCCATGATGTTTTGAAGGAAATACCATCGACCCGCTTGAAGTCACGGGAGCCTATATGCGTTAATACACAAGAATATCAACCTGACATCAAGGAGCAATGGCGGCACTAATGGAATGATTCTGGAATTAATAAACATGGTATCAAAGATCCTACTCTGGAATTACCGGGCTTTGACCTGAAGAGATGTACCTGGACTAAATTACACCGTATCAGAACGGGCCATGCAAGATGCAATGCATATAAGTACAAGTGGGGTCTGTGGGACTCACCAGCCTGTGACTGTGGAGCACCAGAACAGAACTTCCGCCATATTATTGAGGAATGCCCCTTAAGAAGATACGCCGGACCTGTCTCTGAGGTTATATATGTGAAACCCTCTGCTTTGGATTGTCTGTGCAATCTAGATGTTGAGCTTTAAATACATGAATGAGTTTCTAGTCAGGTTTGCCAAGTTATTAACGTGTAGTTATTTTGTCTTGAGTGCTTGTACTTTATCCTCTTGTGCTATTGCTTGTTTTTTACACATGTACTATTCACACATTGTTTTGTTGTATGCATTTCGTTTATATATTGTTGTACTTATATAAAATATTGTTGCTGTATTGCCATACGAAAAATAAAAAAAAATTAAATAAATAAAATATTCGTAGATGATAGATGTATTTACTAGTAAGTTGGTGAAATATGCAATAATACCCAGTTAAAGCGTCAAAATTTCAGATGATTCTATTTCTCTCTCTCTCTCTCTCTCTCTCTCTTTCTTGGGGCATCAACTGCCTGATTGGTTCGATACAGCTCGCTACGGATTCGTCTCTTGTGAGAACCTTTTCATCTCACAAGGACAATGGGTCTACCGGTCATCACCGATTTCATTTCATTTATGGTGTATGCAGCATTTAGCAAGAAATGAAAGCGACAAAATGGGGGGGGGGGGGGCTCCTGATGGCCAAGCATTTAGAAAAAGCAGCATTTTCGTTGGGGTCGGGTGAGGCAAGTGGCATTTAGTTGACACAGTTGCCAGGTAGCACGCGGCGTAGAGGAAAGTACAGAGCGGTAATCCTAGCGCCGTGATATCGACTCCCTAAGAGGAAAGACTTTTATTTTCAATTTTTATTTAACTTACATAGCAAATAAACTGAAATAACGCTCAATATATTGTATTTGTTAATATTTTAATAAAAAGCGTTTAAGGAAAGGCAACGGAAAATGCGGGATTGCTAATGAATTTCTAGGAAAGGATTATAAGGCCTACAGGAGAACTTCGAATATAAAATTAGATAATTTCATTATTTATAGTTGATAATTTACACGTGCTGGGTGATATTCACCGTAATAATGGGGGAAGCAGTAATTCTCTCGGCGTCTTGTACACATTGTGAACGCCGCTTTTGTAAAATACGTTTCTACGCAGGGCAGTTCTTATTAACGTTTGAAAAACAGCCGGATACGACATAGATGACGCTGAGACAAGTAATTTAATATTAATACAGGACACACAGTGTCGGAAATAGTGGGATGTACACGAAAAGTGGACAACTGTTGAACATGTGACGTCAACAGATAACGTACCTCACCGCACGTGGAGCGATTGGGCTTGTCGATTCTATCCTGGCCGTTAGGTGGTAGGCTAACATCGCTCCGCTACCCTACGCTACTCTGTTTTCGAACAGCTTTTTATAAATGTGATCTGTTGTAAATGTGGAAGTTACCAAATCATTGTTCTTACTGTAACCAAGTAAAAGTCCCCTTTTTTGGTAATATATCTGTTTGTTAATAGACATTATTTAGTAAAGAAAACTCAGATCTTTTACTGGTAACGAATTCGCATGCTTGTACTCATCAACCTATGACTTAATATGGTAGACTTCTATTGTACTGTATTTTGTTATAAAGCAGCGGAGAAAGTGAGGTCTGTAAATAAAATAATGACTATTACCTCAATATAAACATGTAGTTGTCTAACGCAGTGCAAAGGAAAGGAAAAGGAAATATACTGGCTGCCAGGCACAAGACTCCTACCCTGAAGCCCACGCGCAAATGTCGTGCACGTGGGCCCAGATCCACACCGACGTGAATATAATTCTGCATCTACATCTACATCTCCGTCGATACTTCGTAATCCAACGTGCCTTACATGGCGGACGGTACCCTGTAGCACCGCTAGTCATTTCCTCTCCTGTTCCACTGGCAAAAAGAGCAAGGGAAAAACGACTACGCCTCCGTATGGGCCCTTGTTTCTTCGTGGTGCTTACGCGCAATGTATGTCGGAGACAGCAGAATCGCGCGACAGTCTGTTTCAGATGCCGGTTCTCTAAATTTTCTCGACAGTGTTCCTCCCTCCAGGGATTCCCATTTCAGTTCTTGAAGCTTGTCCGTAACACAAATCTAGCAGTCCGCATCTGAATTGCTTCGATGTCTTCCTTTAATTCGACCTGGTATGGATCCCAAACGCTAGAGCAGTATCAAGAATAGATCGCACAAGAGTCCTATATGCTGTCTCCCTTGCAGTTGAATCACAGTCCCCTGGAATTCTCTCAATAAACCGAAGTGGACCATTCGCCTTTCCTAGCACGATCATCACATGCTCGTTCTATTTCACATCGCTTTACACGACGCAATGGTGCCAAACAGGACACTAGCAACGCTGTATTCGAACATTATGGGATTGTTTTTCCTGCTCGTCTGCATTGGCTTGCATTTTTCTACAGTTAGACCTACCTGCCACTCATCGCACCAACTACAAATTTTGTCTATGTCCTCTTGTATCCTCCTACAGTCATTCCTCTTCGACACCTTACCGTACACGACAGCATCACAAGCAAAAAATGCAGTTGAAGCCCACCCTGTCTGCCAAATCGTTTATGTATACAGGGTGAGTCACCTAACGTTACCGCTGGACATATTTCGTTAACCACATCAAATACTGACGAACCTATTCCACAGACCGAACGCGAGGAGAGAGGCTAGTGTAATTGTTTAATACAAACCATACAAAAATGCACGGAAGTATTTTTTAACACAAACCTACGTTTTTTTAAATGGAACCACGTTAGTTTTGTTAGCACATCTGAACATATAAACAAATACGTAATCAGTGCCGTTTGTTGCATTGTAAAATGTTAATTACATCCGGAGATATTGTAACCTAAAGTTGACACTTGAGCACCACTCCTCCGCTGTTCGATCGTGTGTATCGGAGAGCACAGAATTACGTAGGGATCCAAAGGGAACGGTGATGAACCTTAGGTACAGAAGAGACTGGAACAGCACATTACGTCCACATGCTAACACCTTTTTATTGGTCGTTTTCACTGACGCACATGTACATTACGATAGGACGTGGAGGACGCATAAATTGGCCAGCCCGTTCTCCTGATCTTACACCTCTGGACTTCTTTCTGTGGGATACGTTAAAGGAGAATGTGTACCGTGATGTGCCTACAACCCCAGAGGATATAAAACAACGTATTGTGGCAGCCTGCGGCGACATTACACCAGATGTACTGCGGCGTGTACGACATTCATTACGCGAGAGATTGCAATTGCGTGCAGCAAATGATGGCCACCACATTGAACATCTATTGGTCTGACATGTCGGGACACACTCTATTCCACTCCGTAATTGAAAACGGAAACCACGTGTGTACGTGTACCTCACCCCTCATGGTAATGTACATGTGCGTCAGTGAAAAAGACCAATAAAAAGGTGTTAGCATGTGGACGTAATGTGCTGTTCCAGTCTCTTCTGTTCCTAAGGTCCATCACCGTTCCCTTTGGATCCCTATGTAATTCGGTACTCTCCGATACACACGATCGAACAGCGGAGGAATGGTACTCAAGCGTCAACTTTAGGTTACAATATCTCCGGATGTAATTAACATTTTACGATGCAACAAACGGCACTGATTACGTATTTGTTTATATGTTCAGATGTGCTAACAAAACTAACGGGGTTCCATTTAAAAAAACGTAGGTTTGTGTTAAAGAACATACTTCCGTGCATTTTTGTATGGTTTGTATTAACCAATTACACTAGCCCCTCTCCTCACGTTAGGTCTGTGGAATCGATTCGTCAGTATTTGATGTGGTTTACGAAATATATCCAGCGGTAATGTTAGGTGACTCACCCTGTATATAGAGAATACTAGCGGTCCTACCACGATTTCCTGGGGCACTCCTGACGATACCCTTGTCTCTGATGAATACTCTCCATCGAGGACAACGTACTGGATCCTATTACTTGAGAAGTCTTCGAGCCACTCACATATCTGTGAACCTGTTCCATTTTCTCGTTCCTTCTTTAACAGCCTGCAAAGGGCACCGTGTCAATTGCTTTCCGGAAATCTAGGAATATTGAATCTGCCTGTTGCCCTTCATCCATAGTTCGCATTATAGCAGTGAGAAGAGGGCAAGCCGAGTTTCGCACGAGCGAATCTTGCTTAAAGCATGCTGATTCGTGGACATAAAGTTCTCAGTCTCAAGAAACTTTATTATATTCGAACTGAGAATATAAGCAAAGATTCAGCAGGAAACCAATGTTATGGTTATTGGTCTGTAATTTTGCTGGTCCGTTCTTTTTCCCTTCTTGAATACAGGAGTCACCTGCACTTTCTTCCAGTCACTTGGGACTTTAGATGGGCGAGAGATTCGCTATAAATGCAAGCTAAATCAGGAACCAATGCCGTAGAATACTCTTTGTAAAACCGAATTGGTATTCCATCCGGACCTAGTGACGCATCTGTTTTCAATTCTTTCAGTTGTTTCTCTATGCCAGGGAAGCTATTACTATGTCAGCCATACAGTAGTCTTGAAACTTCTAAATAACTTCTTTACTTAAACTGAAATAACTGAGAAGGTGAAACTTGTACGTTATTACGGTACTTAAATTGCTTAATGAAACTGAACCTTCTAAAACTGCTGAGTGAAACTGAAGTACTGTCACTTTGCTTGTCTAGATCGTTTCAACACTGACCTACAAAATTTTCCTTGATAAATACAGCTCAAACTTTTTCTATTCATCAATGACCCACAATATACAATGATAATGCAGTCTATTAATTAATACAAATGAATGGCCCCGAATTAGACAAAATCCTAACAATAACCTGTACATTTCAAGCCACTTAACTCACCGGAAATCTTCATGACGCGAACTAAAGCAAATAAATCAAGTATACAGACAGCTAAATAAAAAGAGTCTAACTACTGTAGACTGTAACTACTAATAGGCATGTGGTTAGCAAAGGAAAGATTTTGTTGCAGAGCAAACATTGTATTTAACAGATTTTACCTTAATCGTGTGGCATCCAATTCCAAAAATGATATAATCGTCAACAGTTCCATTACCCACACTTTACAATCCATGTCCAACCAATCTCCATGACGGGCACACGTCCATACCGTCCGCTCGCGCCAACACTACTTCTAACCTCCAACACTGCTAACTATTAATTTCCAACTGCGAGACCTCAATCACTGTTAACTATTAACTTCTAACTACGAGTCCGACCAGCCACAGAGTCTCTTAAAGAGGGCGTACAACGCTGTAAGTGAAATGAAATGTCATGTGGCTAGTGTCTCCCGTCGAGTAGACCGGTCGCCTGGTGCAAGTGTTTTTAGTTGACGCAATTTCGGCGACTTGCGCGTCTATGGGGATGAGATGATGATGAGGAGGAGGACAACACAACACCCAGATGCTGAGGGGAGAAAATCTCCCAGCTGGAAATCGAACCCGGGCCCCTTTGCACAGCATTCCGTCGCGCTGACCACACAGCTATCGGGGCAGATGCTGTCAGTGATATTAATGCAGTCTAAAGCGCTGCCAACATACAAACATATAAACAGGCTACTTACAGTCTATTCGATGGTCTAGCGACGGTATGTTTGTACGATTCTACTGTGTGAACGATTTTTTAAATGTGAAATTCAAAACTTCGGCTTTCGATTTGCTATCTTCAACTGCCACTCTAGACTTCTCAACAAGTGAGAACCACTTAGCCATTTTACAAAGAACAATTTTTTTCTAGGATTGTTCGCCAGGGTTCTTTCGCTAACGTATGACGGTGATAGTCGTTGTACGCTTCGCGCATAGATCTTTAAACAGACACTCGAATCTCTGCTAATCTTTGCTTGTTGTCATTTGGGCGTTCTTTTTTGAATCGAGAGTGAAGCAGACTCTTCTTCCTCAGCAGTTTCCGAATCTCATTATTAAACCATGGTGGGCCTTTTCATCCTTTATCTGCTTACTATGCACATAACTCTCCAGACCACGATTTACAATCTGCTTAAACTTTGCCTTAATTCCTCTAAGTCCATCCTCCTGGAATTAAGTGACGTCAATTCACGGTCTAAGTGAGCTGCTAACAAGTGCTTCTCTGCTCTGTGTAATAGAACCACTCTGCTAGCCTTCTTAACTGATTTATTAACATTCGTAAGCATAGTTGCCATAATGACATCATGATATTGTCGATAAGGACCGACCTATATGTAGCTACAAGGTCTAAGATACTTCCATTGCGAGAGCGCTGCCACACTAGCTGCACAAGACAGTTTCCGGAAAACGTGCACCCCTGCCATGGATCCACAGACATCCCAGTCTATAAACGACAGGTTAAAGTCGTCTCCAACTAGTAATGCATGATTAGGATCATTACGCGCTACGGACCGTAGAGTTTCTTTGAATGACTCTGTAACTGCAGCAGCAGAATCGGTTGGCCGGTAGAAAAAGTCACCAATTAACTTAGTTACACCTAGATCTGTTATACGCGACCAGATAACTTCACTGTCATACTCAGCTTCGACGTCAGTAGACAGAATATTTTTGTCTAATTCAATGAACACTCCACCTCCTATGGTCTCTAATCTGTCTTTCCGTTATGTGTTCCATTAATCGCTAAATATCTCAGAACTTTACACTTCGAATTTCATCCATCTTTTGGTCACGAGAATGACTCGAGCGTGAGAATTTTTCCTGGAGGGCAGTAAATTGGGGAACTTCGTTACAAATACTTCGACAATTTACTGATAAGATTTTGAGCGTCTTTATTTTGAACGCAGTCTGACTTCCATTGCTGCGTATCGACTGGCGAGTGTTCATCAGAGTAACTGAAACTACTGCCTAGCCTAAAAGAAAACCTCATCTGCACCTCACCACAGGTAGCTGCTTCCTTTGTGTAGTGCCCACCTGACCTATAAAGGGGAGTTCTAAAAGCCATAAAAGATAACGCAGGTCTAGAAATCTGCAGCCAAAGCCGTCACACAGCCGACGAATCAATTGGTTGAGACCCTCCACTCGCCTCCAAGCCAAAGACTTCAAGCCATGCTTGCACCCCAAGCGTGCGACCAGTGGCCTTCACCACTTCGGCCAGCCACCTGTTGAACTGGGGATGGCCTCAGAGCCCATGCGACAGATGCCGTTGGTGCCGGAGTGAGCCACAACTTGGCGACGACTACACCCTGCACGTTCGATAGCCACAGGAAAGGCCACCTCCACATATCGGGCTAGCGCCCCCCCCCCCCCCCACCCTTCCCCACACTCCCAGCAGACAGCTATCTGCCTAAGGGGCTCCATCACGCTCCTAACGTCGGAGCTCCCAGTAGCTAGTAAACCGCTCGCACGGCTAGCCGTGCGGTCTAATGCACTATTTCCCGAGGGGGAAGGCGTGGCGGTCCCTGTCACGAATCCGCCCGGCGGATTAGTGTCGGGGTCCGGTGTGTCGGCCAGCCTGTGGGTGGTTTTTAAGGCGGTTTTCCACCTGCCTCGGCGAATGTGGGCTGGTTCCTCTTATTCCATCTCAGTTACACAACGTCGGCGATTGCTGCGCAAATAGTGTCTCCACATACACGTACACCACAATTTCTCTACCACGCAAACATTGGGATTGCACTCATCTGATGCAATGAAGCGTTTCCGGTGGGGGGGGGGGGGGGATAGCGGGAAGGAGGAGAGGGGGGGGGGGGGGTTCAACTGGTGGCCGAACTGCACAATACACAATAACCCTGATAAACGTGGATTCAGTGGGTGGGGCGGCGGTGGGGTCAGTGGACTGCTGTAGCCTGTTGTGTACCACTGAAGGCTAGGCGAGAACGAAGCCTCTTCGTCGTTTCTAGGTCCCTCACCCCGTGTGCCCTCTCAGACCCTGCTGCAGGAGAGGCTAGCTATACACTCACAGGATGAAGGGCGAAACGAGATGGTCAGTCTTCGCATTGTCCGTATGCCCCGAGCGACGTGAACGGGTCAACACCCGCTACTCACTCTGCTGTGAGGGCGGATCCACCACGACGGGTACACTAGGAGGTGCCTTGGAACCAGATTGTCCGCCACTACAGCACCCCGAGGCAGCAACCTGAAGGTAGTTGTCCGTAGCCAAAAACGAATTCATCTCTTCGGGAACTACAGTGAGCTACTGCGCCCGCACATAGCATGGACACATCCATCCTAACACGACTAACTGAAGAAGTAAACTATAAAAGCAGACAGAATCCTAGATATGCAATCTTCTACCCTTCTAAAATGGAGGCTGATACCTCAATGAGCTATGTAGCTGGCTGTTCAGAAGAAATGAAAACTGCGCTACAGACTGCGTGAATTTACACGCGAAAAAACAGAAAAACACGGATGAAATTTAAGAAATTTACAACGAGGTAAACACAGGGGAAGGTAAACCCCTAACTTACCGCTCTGTAGATGTGTATCAGCCGAGAGTTGGGGTCTGACTGGGCTGCGATGATCAGGTGCGACAGACCGGTAGGCTCCACCGACGCACGGTTAAGCACATGTTAAGCATGTGTCATCCACTTTTGGGGTATTTCCCGACATTTGCGACCCTTGTGTCTTATATCAAATTACTTGCCTCAGAGGCATCTACGTCACTTCAGGTGTTTTTAAACTGTAGTAAGATCATCCTGTAGAGGAATAAACTTGGTTTACATTCATAAAAGGGTCTCTTTAATCGCACAGTTTGGCAGCAAACCGCGCGCAACGCATCGTTTGGCCAGTTATTGGCTAGGATAGCTGGTGATGTACGGTGCGATGTATTTTGATGCAGTCTTCTCGGAATGCGATTTCCTTTTTTCTGTCGATGGGCCGATTTTACCTGCACCGGGAACCTATTATACGGATGAATTCGCCAAGGACTGCTCGAAGTCATAATGAAGCTAAGGGAAAACTGTGTCTTATGCGCTTTAATTACAGCTTTCCTGTGTCTTTCCTTTTCACGCGTTTTTGGAAAATATTAATAAATACAGTATAGTGTGCATGGTTTTGGTTTATATGCAGTGTAATTAACGTAAAACTTTAAAATAAAAAATAAAATATTTTCCGTACACGGGCTTGACCTCATGACCTTGTAACCATTGTTACGTACTCTCGCCGCTGAGCCATCCGCTGCCTTGCAACTATGCTAACATAAATGGCTTATGCCTCACTCCACTCGCGTCAAAAATGCAATTTTTTCTAAACGCTCGGGCACCTGGAGCTCTCATTTCCATTTCGGGCGGAGTGTTGCAGTCTGGGCGAAAAAATGAAATGAAATGATCGTGTGCCATGGATGGCCGGGAGGCCCCAACCGGGTAAGTCGGTCGCCGACCTGCGAGTCTTACTTCAGGTGACGCCACATTGGGCGACTTGCGTCGTCGGTGATGATGATAATACCCAATCCACGAGCGGAGAAAATCTCCAACCCTGCCGGGAATCGAACCCACGCCCTCTGCATGGTGGGCAAATACGTAACCTCTTAGCTAAGCAGGTGGACGATCTAAGCGAAATCTGTGATGACAAGTAGGGTCGACCCCTTTGTCATTGTAGAACTTGCATGTCACGTCCTCAATTATATGTTTGGCGAATTCCAATCTGTATCTTTCCGTATAGTTTTTACCGTCTTTATCACCCTCTAATACTTTGGAGATTATTTTCTGATGTCTTTACATATATTCTGTCATCGTCACTGCTCTTATTGTCTGTGTTTTCCATTCACTCTCTTCTTCGTCAGTTTTGCGGAGAACATCCTCATTTCTTACCTTATGAGTCCACCTATTTTTCATTATCCTTCTGTACCGCCGCTTCTCAAATGCTTCGACTCTCTTTCTTTCTGGTCTTCACATAGTCCATGATTCACTCGCTGAAGACCTTGCTGTCGTGCGCCCACAAACACCTCTCCTACTCCTACCATGATTCACTACTACACAGTACTGTTTTCCAGACTAACATTCTCAGAAATTTCTCCCTAACATTAATTCCGATGTTTCATACTAGCAGATTTCTCTTGGCCAGGAATGCCTGTTCTGCTCTGATGTCGTCCATCGTTCATCCGCCTTCTTTTATTTTGATTCAAGGGTAGCAGAATTCTTTAACATTATCTGCTTCGTGGTATCCAATACTGGTGTTACGTTGAAAGCTAATCTCATTTCTAATACGCCTCGATACTATCCTCTTTCTTCTGTTTACTCTCAATCTGTATTCTGTACTCATTACTCTGTTCGCTTCATGCAATGCGTTCTGCAATTCCTATTCACTTTCATGGGTACAGCAATTTCATTGTCGATTCTTGTCATATGTATCATATTTCTCTTGATATAGGTATTGCCAAGTTTTGCAACATCAGAAAATGTTTTAGTGTGGCATCTTTTCACCACCGAATTAATTAGCCAGGACTAGAATTGGACATTTGTCGTAAGTTCCTATGGGACCAAACTGCCAAGGTCATCGGTCCCTAGGCTTACACACTACTTAATCTAACTTAAACTAGCTTACGCCAAGGACAACACACACACCCATGCCAGAGGGAGGGCTCAAACCTCCGACGGGATCGGGGGGGGGGGGGGGAGGGGTGGGATCCGTGCGAACCATGGCAAGGAGCGTCAGACTGCGCGGCCACACCGCGCGGCGAGCCAGGACTAGAGCTATCTAACCTATACAAATATCTGGAGTTACCAGTGTATAGAAACATGAAGTGAAACAAAGAAATAAGCTCAGTTGCATATAAGGTGGAGTGGAGACTTCATTTCATTGGTGGGACGATATGAAACTATAGCTTTCCCATAAAATCAATCATGTATGTAACACCTGAACGGCCAATAAATGGATTCTGGTCGTAGGCTTATTTGGTTAGTGAGAGAATGAGACTGAAATGTGAGAAATCGAAATTGGAAGACACATTTTAGGGAAACATAACTAGAAAATATCAAAAATCATCTTTCCGGACAGTAAAATACTAACATTCTTCAGTCCTTACGTATGTATCAGTAGAACGAAAATTGTGCGAATAATAGTTCGTACAGAAGCGAGAAAGCAGTGATTCTACGTATCCTCTCTCTATCCTTTAATGCAAATGAGAGAAACAAACAGGCTGCAGTAAAAGGAGTCTCTACCACACATATCACTGTGCTTAGTAGAGTATATACAGGTTGCAACCGGTGTAAACGCAATTATTTCTGTTGTTGACTGAGGACGATATACTGAACAACATTAGCACAGTGTTTGCGTCATCTGTAGGCTAATAATTACAGCTACTTTTTGGTTGGTCTGTACCTGCAGGTACTTGGGGCAAAAGCAAGCTATTGGTGCTTGTTTCTCCCTGGGCAGCAAGTCAGGTGATCAAATGTGACACATGGACGGAAAGCGTTTAGTCAATACTGACAGGCGTAGTCCACTTAGCGGTGCAGTTACAATCGTACGGAAAACATCAGGCAGTAAATTATGTGACGCGTTTGCGGGAACGCAGATACAGAGTAAAAGCGACGAACACTCGGATAAAGGTATCACATATAAAATTATCTGCGGTTATACCCGTTACACGCTGTATATCTCTCCTGAGGACACGTCATAAGAGGCGGAACACAAGCTCGGATAAAAAAAAAAGAAAATATGAGGAAGAATATCATTCATATCCTTTCAGCTGAACGCTTCTGGAATTTATGTTACACAACTGAAAAATCTATTTCTGTATTAAAAATGAATTTGCGCTCTATCGCGGAGTGTACACAAGTTTCGAATCTACCTGAAAGGTTGAACACCTGTTCCAGACTGGGATAGACATCGAACCTTTACCTAATGCTAGAAAGTGCTGCACCTACTGAACTATCTGAGCACGACTCTCTACCCTCCACCCTCGCAGATTTGGAAGATGTGAGATGATGTACTAGCGGAAGTGGACCTGTGAGGACGGATTGTTAATCGTGCTTGGATAGCTCAGTCAGTAAGGCACTCACTCGCGTAAGGCAAAGGTCTTAGGTTAGAGCCCTGGTGCATCATACAGTTTTAATCTGCCAGGAAGCTGCTTCTACGTTTCCGGATGGGGCTTTGAACCGACATCATTCAGACTGCGAGTCTATTGTGTTACCGTTGCGCCATCGCACTTATTCAGATAGGCCATCGCAGCTCCCTTTGTTACTGTGGCAGTACAGGTGTCATTGTTGTTGAATAATGGGAACAAGACTCTTAAATTAAATGCCAAACAGTCGTTATATCGCTAACTCCACAAGCCTACTGTACTAACAGTACCAGAGGGCTGAGAAGGAGGAACGCTGATAAATAATAAATCAATTAGAACATGTTTCATTTGTGGGGATGCTGCTATCAAGAGTAGTGAATAGGTCGCATTACCTGCCGAATAGTGCTTACTGCCGAGACTTATCCTCACTGTCAGTAACAAGAAAAGAATGAATGTCAGATTGCTCTCTCTCTTTTTCTGTTTCTATCCCTCTCCCCAGTGTCTGCTCACTAGAGAGAACAGGAGAGCTCAGATTAACGTCATTCGTGGTAAGCCGTGTCGTATTTACGTGATGGTGGTACAAACTTTTTTAGATGATGGACTCCGGTTGGCAACGACGCATATTGTCAGATTTTGTGCATTTCATTACGTGACTATGCTGACCCAGACATATCCACACACTTGTGAATGATTTCTGGAGGAGGGGGAGGAGGAGATTAGTGTTGAACGTCCCTTGGACAACAAGGATGTTAGAAACGGAGTACAAACTCCGATTAGGAAAGATGGAGAAGCAAAGCGGCTGCGCCCATTCGAAGGAACCATCCTGGAATATTCATAGTGATTTAAGGAAATCACTGAAAACCTAAATCAAAAATCCGGAAACGAGTTTGAACTGTCTTCCTCCGGAATGCAAGACCAGTGTGCTAACCCGTGCGCTACCCAGCTCCGTGTGAATGACTCCTTATTGAGTTGAAACCGCCTTTGTAAAAAAGTCTACAAAACAACTGGTAAATGAAGCTTATAATTTCAGTAAACAAATTAGCAGCATGTTTTAGGAGGTTATTAGATTTGCAGTGGTAGCAGGTAAGCGAGGTTTCGCGTTCTTGGTTTAATTGGCTCTGAGCACTATGGGACTTAACTTCTGAGGTCATCAGTCCCCTAGAACTTAGAACTACTTAAACCTAACCAACCTAAGGACATCACACACATCCACGCCCGAGGCAGGATTCGAACCTGCGACCGTAGCGGTCGCGCAGTTCCAGACTGTAGCGCCTAGAACCGCTCGGCCACCCCGGCCGGCTGTGGTTTAATTGCATGTGCAGTATTTTTAGAACGGAGGATGCAGCTTGTAACTACGTAATGAACAGCTGACGGCGATTCTGAAAATCTGAAAGCTGTCGTGGATGTAGATGGCTTTTGGTTCTACGTTTCAGGATTGAATTAACTTACTATTCAGCCTCCTGAGATTAGTCTCTCTTAATCCATTGTTGCAGTCAAATCTTCGAAGGAAGCACTTGAAAATTCACGACATCCAGAAACAAATGGTTCCTGTATGCTAATACCGCTTATTTTTTAGAGCTTCTGGTATGAAGAAGGCATAATGATTTATCGAAACTTGTAGCGAAACTAAAATAAAAGAACTTCTCATGTAGCAAGGCTGTTTGGCGAATTTGTTTGTTAATTGACTCCTCAGATTAGACCTTGTGGTTCTCCCTACTCATCATAACAAGATGATATTCTTCCGTCTTATTCCAGTTCGATGTTTACCTTAGTCTTTTTACCATGATTACAATGGTTTTCTTCAAATAACCTCTGTTCCGGATCTCTGGGTCTACAATTTAAAATTTAAATAAGACTTTTTACGCCTCCCTCGACTCTATGGAATTTTTCGCATCCGTCAACAGGGATTTACCACTTCTGAACCTCTGCTCATATTTCATATAGAGCTAGACATACAGATACTACGTTTGGGATAAACACTGTGAATTTATTCCATAATTCAGCTACTCCATTTTCACAGAACGAGAGCTTAGGTATGATAACATTTACGTAATTAATGTGATAGTGGATTGATGACCCTGTAGTTTGGTTCCTTTGCTCTCCAACCCAACGAACCAACGAATGAGATGGCATCAAGTTTTATTTTTGTGTTCTGAATGAACAGTCAGTATTTTAATTAACATCGTCACAGCGCTGGCTACGTTCTTTATTTTGTTGAGTCCACTGAAGTTTCACCAATTTTATTTAACTTACGTATACTAATTACAGTTTCAAAGACGTTGCTAAGTCAGATCATTTTATTCATTACAGTAGGCATATTTCGCCAAATAGCCATCGTCATCCATACGTTGCCTTTGGTTCTGTCTTTTAGTTTTAATAACAATCCATTAGCGTTCTTGGAGTAATAACGGTTGGTTATCCAAATTACGGCTTGTTATCTCGTGTAATCTTCAGATTGTCTTTGTTTTCCTTAGAGCAATAATTATCAGACAGACTATTTGACGGATGTACCAGCATTATTGCTCTACAGAAAAGGAAAAAAAAATCTGAAAATGAAATGATATAAAAAGTCGTAACTAGTACAACCAACGATTATTACCCCAAGAGGACTAACGGAGTATAATTACAACAAAGAGACAGCGACAAAACAGCGATAACGTATGAATATGACACTCTTCTGACATAACCCGACAATGCCTTTTTCCGAAATAGGTTTACTGAAACGAATAAAACGATTTGACTTCGCAGCGTTTGTTGAATGGTGATTATGTAATGTCCTTAAAAACATATACTGAAGTGTCAAAGAAACTGGTACAGGCATGCGTATTCAAATACAGAGATATGTAAACAGGAAGAATACGGCACTCCTGTGGACAACACCTATATAAAATAACAAATGCCTGGCACAGTTGTTAGATAGGTTACTGCTACTACGATGGCAATCAGATAGATTTTATAATGGTAAGACAGAGATTTAGGAACCAGGTTTTAAATTGTAAGACATTTCCGGAGCAGATGTCGACTCTGACCACAATCTGTTGGTTATGAACTGTAGATTAAAACTGAAGAAACCGCAAAAAGGTGGGAATTTAAGGAGATGGGACCTGGATAAACTGACTAAACCAGAGGTTGTACAGAGTTTCAGGGAGAGCACAAGGGAACAATTGACAGGAATGGGGGAAAGAAATACAGTAGAAGAAGAACGGGTAGCTCTGAGGGATGAAGTAGTGAAAGCGGCAGAGGATCAAGTACGTAAAAAAACAAGGGCTAGTAGAAATCCTTGGGTAACATAAGAAATATTGAATTTAATTGATGACAGGAGAAAATATAAAAACGCAGTAAATGAAGCAGGCAAAAAGGAATACAAACGTATCAAAAATGAGATTGACAGGAAGTGCAAAATGGCTAAGCAGGGATGGCTAGAGGACAAATGTAAGGATGTAGAGGCTTATCTCACTAGGGGTAAGATAGATACTGCCTACAGGAAAATTAAAGAGACCTTTGGAGAAAAGAGAGCCACTTGTATGAATATCAAGAGCTCAGATGGAAACCCAGTTCTAAGCAAAGAAGGGAAAGCAGAAAGGTGGAAGGAGTATATAGAGGGTCTATATAAGGGCGATGTGCTTCAGGACAATATTATGGAAATCAGATGGAAACCCAGTTCTAAGCAAAGAAGGGAAAGCAGAAAGGTGGAAGGAGTATATAGAGGGTCTACACAAGGGCGATGTACTTGAGGACAATATTATGGAAACTGAACAGGATGTAGATGAAGATGAAATGGGAGACACGATACTGCGTGAAGAGTTTGACAGAGCACTGAAAGACCTGAGTCGAAACAAGGCCCGGGAGTAGACAACATTCCATTGGAACTACTGACGGCCTTGGGAGAGCCAGCCATGACAAAACTCTACCATCTGGTGAGCAAGATGTATGAGACAGGTGAAATACCCTCAGACTTCAAGAAGAATATAATAATTCCAATCCCAAAGAAAGCAGGTGTTGACAATTGTGAAAATTACCGAACTATCAGTTTAATAAGTCATTGCTGCATAATACTAAGGCGAATTCTTTACAGACGAATGGAAAACCTGGTTGAAGCCGACCTCGGAGAAGATCAGTTTGGATTCCGCAGAAATGTTGGAACACGTGAGGCAATACTAACCCTACGACTTATCTTAGAAAATAGATTAAGGAAAGGCAAACCTACGTTTCTAGCATTTGTAGACTTAGAGAAAGCTTTCGACAATGTTGACTGGAATGCTCTCTTTCAAATTCTATAGATGGCAGGGGTAAAATACAGGGAGCGAAAGGCTATTTACAATTTGTACAGAAACCAGATGGCAGTTATAAGAGTCGAGGGGCATGAAAGGGAAGCAGCGGTTGGGAAGGGAGTGAGACAAGGTTGTAGCCTGTCCCCGATGTTATTCAATCTGTATATTGAGCAAGCAGTAAAGGAAACAAAAGAAAAATTCGGAGTAGGTATTAAAATCCATGGAGAAGAAATAAAAATGTTGAGGTTCACCGATGACATAGTAATTCTGTCAGAGACAGCAAAGGACTTGGAAGAGCAGTTGAACGGAATGGACAGTCTCTTGAAAGGAGGATATAAGATGAACATCAACAAAAGCAAAACGAGGATAATGGAATGTAGTCGAAGACACTTAAAGTAGTAAAGGAGTTTTGCTATTTGGGGAGCAAAATAACTGATGATCGTCGAAGTAGAGAGGATATAAAATGTAGACTGTCAATGACAAGGAAAGCGTTTCTGAAAAAGAGAAAATTGTTAACATCGAGTATAGATTTAAGTGTCAGGAAGTCGTTTCTGAAAGTATTTGGATGGAGTGTAGCCATGTATGGAAGTGAAACATGGACGATAAATAGTTTGGACAAGAAGAGAATAGAAGATTTTGAAATGTGGTGCTACAGAAGAATGCTGAAGATCAGATGGGTAGATCACGTAACTAATGAAGAGGTATTGAATAGAATTGGAGAGAAGAGGAGTTTGTGGCACAACTTGACAAGAAGAAGGGACCGGTTGGTAGGACATGTTCTGAGGCATCAAGCGATCACAAATTTAGCATTGGAGGGCAGCGTGGTGGGTAAAAATCGTAGAGGGAGACCAAGAGATGAATAGACTAAGCCCAAGGATATAGGTTGCAGTAAGTACTGGGAGATGAAGAAGCTTGCACAAGATAGAGTAGCATGGAGAGATGCATCAAACCAGTCTCAGGACTGAAGACAACAACAACACGATGGCAGATTCAATATTTAAGTGATTTTGGAGGTGGTGTTACAGTCGGCCCACGAACGATGGGACACAGCATCTCCGAGGCAGCGATGAAGTGGCGATTTTCCCGTGCGATCATTTCACGAGTGTACCGTGAATAAAAGGAATCCGGTAAAACATCAAATCTCCGATATCGCTGCCGCCGGAAAATGATCCCCTAAGTACGGGACCAACGACGACTAAAGAGAATCGTTCAACATGACAGAAGTGCAGCTCTTCCGCAAATTGCTACACATTTCAATGATGGGTCATCAGCAAGCGTCAGCGTGCGAACTATTTAAAGAAACACCATCTATATGGTATAATGAAGACTTTCATGACCAAATGTTTCAGCTGACGAGAATTCTTCCGGGTTGTATGGCCGTGGTCCATGGAACTCTTCTATCCCTGACGTTTCGTCCAAAGCAACGTTGGACATCTTCGGAGGTGCTCCTGGTTGGGTTGAGTCTTACCGACTGACGAGCCGGACATCGAAGAACGGTCTAAATACCGTGGAAAGTGGGCGTGGTCTGGAGTTCACATGAGAGCAGAGACAAACCTTGTCAAGGATAAAACATAACTATCAATCATAGTACGTCAAAGATAAAAACTTCTCATCGATTCTGTAGCGCCACTGTCCATATATCACTGAGCTTTTCTGTTAAAATTATCCCAATGGTTATATATTTCGATGGCTTCTCTGTATAACCGTGGATAATAGTTCGTCATACTACATAAAACTTCAGTTTCCGAAAATTTCAATACGTGATCACCCGGCTGAAGAGCGTGTTCCGCCACGGCTGACTTGTCTGTTTTCCCTAGTCGGCAAAGACTTTTATGTTCCTACATGAATTCATGCACTCTGCATGTCAGCAGGGGAAAGCTTAAGTTGGGGGAGGTTGTGTAATAGTGTGGTGTGTGGGCAGTTGGAGTGATATTGGACCCCTGAAACGTCTAGATACGACTCTAACAGGTGACACGTACGCAACTATCCTGTCTGATGACCTGCATCCATTCATGTCCCTTGTGCGTTCCGACGGACTTGGGCAGTTCCAACAGCACAATGCGACACCCCACATGTCCAGAATTGCTACAGACTGGATCCACGAACGCTCTTCTGAGTTTAAACACTTCCGTTGGCCGCCAGCCTCCCCAGACGTGAACATTACTAAACATACCTGGGATGTGTTGTAACGTGCTATTCAGAAGATATCTCCACCCTCTCGTACTTTTACGGATATATAGACAGCTCTGCAGGATTCATCGTGTCAGTTCCCTCCAGCACTATTTCAGACGTCAGTAGAGTCCATGCCACGGCATGCTGCGGCAGTTCTGCGTGCTCACGGGGGCGCTACACGATATTAGACAGGTGTAGTAGTTTCTTTGGCACTTCATTGTACACAGCGCAGCGGGCCCAGAAGATTACAACTTTATTTAACTTATTTAATTATTCACTAATTGTTGCAGTAGATCCACACTTCAAGAGCGTGATCGGTGCTTATCTGGCAAAACCAAAGCGGTGAAAAACCAACCCTTTTATGCCTGTTGAGTCATACTTTGTCGTCGAAGTTGTTCACTGGCTCAAAATCCAGTACTTGGGAGAACCGGTGGGAGATCATAGACGTAAAAAGTCGTGACTAATTTTCTCAGATTCAGGGGTCAGCTTGCAGCTGATGATGCAATGTTCATGAAAATGCTGTGTAGTGGCAACGCACGGAGACGTCTACAGTTATAAATACGGAAAAAACAGATTATGCCACCACAATTAAACATCTAGCACTCTTCGCAGCGGAATGTTTTGCGTTACTCACAGTAGGCGAAATCAAAAGAAAGAGAGAGAGAGAGCAAAATTCTTTGAAAAATTCTGCTGCCGAAAACGGATAAAAATCTACAAGTACATCTACATCTATACTCTTGCTGAGGGTACGTACTATTGTACCAGTTATTAGGGTTTCTTCCCGTTCCATTGACGTTGGGGGGATTGTTTGGGGGAAGAGACGAAACAACTAGGTCATCGGTCTCATCGGATTAGGGAAGGAAGTCGGTCGTGCCCTTTCAAAGAAACCATCCCAACATTTGCCTGGAGCGATTTAGGGAAATCACGGAAAACCTAAATAAGGATGGACGGACGCTGGATAGAACCGTCGTCCTCCCGAATGCGAGTCCAGTGTGCTACCACTGCGTCACCTCGCTCGGTGCGTTCCATTCACATATGGAGCGTGGAAACAATGATGGTTTGAATGCCTCTATGCGTGCAGTAATTATTGAGACTTTATCCTCACGATTCGTATGTGAGAGGGGGTTGTGGTATATTCCTAGAGTAATACGAGGGTTGTTCAATAAGTAATGCCTTTTTAAAAGGCCATTACTATACATAGATAAAAGTCTTTGTTGGCGCTTCACATTTGATGTTTGTTCTATGTGCCGGTGAAGTTTCGAACCGCTCTGGCAGATGGCGGAGCCGTAGTACAGCGTCGAAATGGTTTCTACATACGACTCACGTTACAATCAGCGTGCTGTTATTGAATTCTTGTGAGCAGAAGAAGAAACCGTGCTGAACATCCATAAACCTTAGTATGCAGTGTACGGCGATGCTGCAGTTGATAGGAGTACAGCTGGGTGACGTGTAAAGAAAGTTGCAGCCTCAGGTAATGGGCCGCGGTGGTCTAGCGGTTCTAGGCGCTCAGTCCGGAACCGCGTGACTGCTACGGTCGCAGGTACGAATCCTGCCTCGGGCATGGATGCGTGTGATGTCCTTAGGTTAGTTGGGTTTAAGTAGTTCTAAGTTCTAGGGGACTGATGACCACAGATGTTAAGTCCCATAGTGCTCAGAGCCATTTGAACCATTTTTGAACCTCAGGTAATGCAGAAACATAGCTCCATGATCAGCCACGCTCGGGACATCCTGTCACAGCCACAGCTCCAGACATGCTGAATGGTGCGGATGCCATTATTCGTGCGGAACGGCGCACCACAACTTGACAATTGGCTCTACAGTGGTCGGTCAGCATTTGAAGGCGAGAGTGTTAGTCATGAAATGAAAACATGGCTTCGCCTACGGGACAAGAGCTTTTACCAGCAGGGAAAGAATGCTCTTCCACGATGTTGGCGTACGGCCACAGAAAGTGATGGAGACTACGTAGAATAGTAGGACATGGACAAGTCATGTTTTGTATATTATCACCAAATTCGGACTCTTAATAATAAATATGTTCTGAGAAAATAATGTAGGTCATTACTTACTGGTAATAATTTAAGATCGGTCCTTGAAGCTTTGTTAACAGACTTTATCGAGGTCTTTGTTGAAGAATCTTTCAGTTCAGTTCCTTCAGTACCTCTGTGACATTCTCTCACGGATTAAACAAACCTGTGACCATTCGTGCTCCCCTCCTCTGGATACGTTCAATATCCTCTGTTAGTCCCGTCTGGTACGGGTCCCATATATGTGAGGAATATTCTAGAACCGTTCCCACGATTGATTTGCAAGCAATCTCCTTTGTAGGCTAATTGCAATTCCCCAGTAGTCTACCACAATTGAATCTATGTAATCATTTCATTTCATATCCCTACAAAGAGTTGTACACAGGTATTTGTATGAGTTGGCCGATACCAACAGTGACTCATTGACTTTATACTCACAGGATACTACGTTGTTTAGTTTTGTGAAGTGCAAAATGCTTCATTTCTGAACATTTAGAGAAAGTTGCCAATCTCTGCAAAATGGAAAATTTATGCTGAGGAACGACAAAGTACTATATAGGAAAGCTAAAAAACCTTCTCACACAATTAGGATAAAAACGTGCCGCTTCGTTTTAACATATAAGAAGAATAGATGAAAAGAGACTAACTATACAAAATTGCTCATACTTTAACAACAAAAATCATAGAATCAGTGAAGGTCAGAAAGCCGTAAAAGAAATAAATGTTTCAGAAGAAGATACTAAAAGCAAGAGAAAGCGTCAGAAGTCTCATTAAGAACTTTTGAGTGCTGTTAAGAGAAAGGAAACAGCAAGCACACAAGAATATCCACCGCGAAACAGACGAATAGGTATAGTAAAGGAATGAAAAAACGTTAGGAATAAAGGTAAGAGAAACACATCCGGGAATAAAGAATCGCAAGTAATTGTAGGACATGGTCCACAGCTGACCAAATTATGTATTTAACAACGAATTTAACGCGATATTACTAGCAGAAACATTCCAATAACCATGGATCCGATAGCTAGCTTTTGCGAAATGGTTGCGAATACAGGTTTACCAACCACCACAGAATACTTTGGCGAACTTTAGTCCTAGTTAGTTTAAAAGGTAGCTGTAAATTGCTCTTTTGCAGATGCTTGTTTACAGGTGCCATTTTGATTTTACGATCGAATTAAGCACACACACTGACAGACAATCGTTGTATTGATTCCTTCGTAACTACTGTCCTTTTAGTTCAAATGAATTGGACAACTTGTCGAACTGAAACAAATAAAAACAAAATTTTCTACTAAAATAGCTCTATGAATGACGTTTCTGCTCAGAATAAATAGGTTCGTGAAGTCTCTACATTAAAGCTTAAACTGTTTTAAATTTTATCTAGCTGCTAGTTGCTACCCGCGACTGCGTTGGCATATCAGTAGTTTTGTTATGATGAGTGATAGCTAGTCCATACTGTTATTACAAATGGGAAAGTAATGCTACGTTTTCACGACCAAACCACTGATCGTATTTTGATGAAATCTGGTATGAAGGTATAGAAACTTCTTGAGGAAGAACGCAAGCTGCTTTAGCGAAAGAAACATGCCCCTGAGAAATTGAAGCAGGGAATGGAACATCCTTTTTTAATTGGTGAACGTAAACTACGTTAGAAAAACTTTAAGTCAGTTTTTCCATTTTTTCAAAGTTTGGTAGTAGCGTTATGTTTTTCAGTATTATTAATACGAGGCTTGTCCAGAAAGTATGTTCCGATCGGTCTCGAAGTGGAAACTACTGGGAAAATCCGGTAAAGCTTTGCACAGATGGGTTTGGCGGTGTGTCTTAGTATGCCCGTTGATCGTGTCGCGTCGCTCTTTTCGGTTCTGAGTGAAAAGTGAGCACGTAAAGATGCGTAGGGAATAACATCTCCCGTCGAGTATGAGCGCCTGGTTAGAGATTTCGCCTGTGTCATGCAGCCCACATAACACAACTGTCGAACAGTTCCATCTTCACGCCAACTCTCGGTCGCACACTGGAGGGGCAATGAAGACGCTCCTGCAGCGTTTCCGAGGAGAAGTGATCACCCACAATACAGTCCGTAATCGAATCCCCCTGAGTCTCATCTCTGTTCACAAGAACCGCTTGCTATGAAGGCAAAATTTTTCTACAGACAACGAGCTGCAGACCAGTGCAGACAACTGGCCGAAAGCACAGGCGACTGCTTTCTGTAACGAGGATATTGGGAAGTTGATACAACACTACGACAGCGCTAAAGTCGGAGTGGCGACTATGTATAGAAGTAGGTGGGAGGTGTACCTAATTGTTGCAAATAAAACGTTTCTGGTTTTCACTGTGCTTTCCATTTCGCGACCGATCGGAACTTACTTTCTGGTCAACCCTCGTATTTTTACGTTCGTTACGTGAGTGTGATGCAGAAGACGCTTGCACGTGGGTTGGCGACTCTGAGTGTTTATAGATTATTCCGAGACAGTGCGAATCCAATGTTTACTTGCGCGCGTGGTTTCTGAAATTTTAGCAAGAATTGCTGCGTCGTCTGTAGAAGCTGGACGATTTCTACGGCGAAATAGAGGGTGACGTTTTCCACCGCGTACAAACTCTAGGGACTGATCGGTGAGAGGATACGGAACAAGAAAGGTGTATTAAACGTATGTCCGGAAATGCATGGCTTTCACGCTAGAAACCATTTATTTAATTACACATTGTTACAGAGGCATAATTCGCACTGTACCATACATCCACAATTACAGTATGTGCTAAAAATGGTTTCATGTGCCTCAACGCATGCGTGTACGCACCGTAGCATGTTCTCTCACACGTTCTCATCGGCCAGGCTGCATCCGAACAGTGTCAAAGGCCGCATGAACACGCTACTCCAGTGTCTCCACGTCTGGAATACTTTTGAGATGGGCCCATAACCAACGCACGGGCTGAGGTCCTGTGAACGAGCGGGCCATGCAACTGGACCCCTTGTCCGATCCATCGAACAGGTAAGAGACGACTGACATGCGTCCGGACGTTAAGGGAGAAGTGGGCCGGAGCACCGTTGTGTAACAGCCCCCTAGCCCTTCGAATCTTCACTGCCACTTCTTCCAGTAGGGAAGGCAAAGTCACCTGTAAGAAACGCCGATAGTTACGGCCTGTTAGGCGACATGGAAGGAAGACTTGTCTCAAAATACGGTCGCCAATTATCCCGGCCCACACATTCCAGCTGCACCGATGCTGATGATTCTCTGTCACCATAACATGAAGGTTCTGCATACTATCCCACAGATGTCTGTTAAGAAAGTTGAAGATACCATTCCGCGTGAAGGTGGCCCCAACTGTGAGTAGGGTGGATGACACAAATCGCAGAAGCGCGGTAGTCTAGTGAAGAAACCAGTGACAAAATTTTTCCCGTTGCGGAAAATGTGTCACTAGTAATCCCTGCACACGCTTACATGATAAGGGT
This sequence comes from Schistocerca americana, assembly GCF_021461395.2. Lineage (NCBI taxonomy): Eukaryota > Metazoa > Arthropoda > Insecta > Orthoptera > Acrididae > Schistocerca > Schistocerca americana. The sequence continues at coordinate 850,893,191 of NC_060121.1, forward strand.
AGTAACAGTTGTCATGGAGAATGCTCCACACGTTCGTGTGGCTTACCCTGTACTGGCGGCCCAACTGCCTGGTACTGACGCGGCAGTCCCCTTCCGCAGTCTTAATCACATTTTCCTCTGGGTCTTGAGTCCGAGTATTTCGGGTACGTCCTTAATGACTTCCTGGTTCCTGAAACGACAGTGTCTCAGACAAACGGCGAAACACAGCAGATTGGTCCCATAGAAACTTACCACTACTACCACTGTTGCAGACATTGAATGTTGTGGTTGTTGTCGGCGAGGCTAGGCCTCCTGACACAACCTTACTGTCCGCCTGTTGCCATTTGCCTTTCCGTTAGGAAACACCATGTCGGACAGCTCTCAATTCGAATACGGAACCAGTGTGTATAACGCTGTATCACATCCACTACAAGCCGAGTCAGCAAGAGAAGTGAATCAGACACAGCATAACCAATTACTGAGGCAGCAGAGGGCGCTAGGGCATGACGTATGAGGAGCAGTACCACACTCTTGAAGAAACCATGGATAGTGTAACTGTGTCTGAATGGTACAGCATGTATTAGACCGTAGTCTCTCCAAAGTATGATTGAATAAATGGTCTCTAGCGTGGAAACCATGCATTTCCGGACGTAAGTTGATTAGACCCTTTTTGTTCCGTATCCTCGCGTCGGTGAATCCGTAGAGTTTGCACACGGTGGAAAAAATCACCCTGTATTATGGAGACAGAATAATAAAATCCGACGTTAAGCTAAAGAACCATAGCTAAATCTATTACTTCTGTAAGATGTTATTAATAATATTTATTTTAGGATACGCATAGCAAGAAAGTTTCGAAAACCGTGCACGAATAAACACAGGATTCGCACTGTCAGGGCATAATCTATATACATTCTGAACCGCCGACATCCGCGCAAGACTCGTCTGCAACTCACTAAAATATATCAGTAATATTCAAAAAGATAATGCCATCAACCAACATAAAAATGGAAAGACTGTTTCAGAAAAAAATTTGACATACGATATGTGATCAAAAGTATTAGGACACCTGGCTGAAAATGACTTACAGGTTCGTTGCGCCCTCCATCGGTAATGCTGGAATCCAAAATAGTGTTACTCACCCTCAGCCTTGATGACAAAAAATGGTTCTAAGCACTATGGGACTTAACATCTGAGGTCATCAGTCCCCTAGAACTTAGAACTACTTAAATCCAACTAACCTAAGGACATCACACACATTCATGCCCGAGGCAGGATTCGAACCTGCGACCGTAGCAGTCGCGTGGTTCCGGACTGAGCGCCTAGAACCGCTAGACCACCGCGACCGGCCCGTTGATGACACCCTCTACTCTAGCAGACATACGTTCAATGAGGTGCTGGAAGGTTTGTTGGGTAATGGCAGCCCATTCTTCACGGAGTGCGGCACTGAGGACAGGTATCGATGTCGGTTGGTGAGGCGTGGCACAAAGTTGGCGTTCCAAACGTTCCAAAGGTGTTCAATACGATTCAGGTCAGACTCTGTCCAGGCCAGTCCATTACATGGATGCTGTTGACGTGTAACCACTCCGCCACAGGCCGTAGATTATGAACAGCTGCTTGGTCGTATTGAAAGATATAATCGACATCCACGAATTGCTCTTCAACAGTGGGAAGCAAGAAGGTGCTTAAAACATCAATGTAGGCATGTGCTGTGATAGTGCCACGCAAAACAACAAGGGGTGCTGGCCCCCTCCATGAAAAACACGACCACACCATAACACCACCGCTTCCGAATTTTACTATTGGCACTACTGAAACGTCCCCCTTGAACAATTCTACATAACTGTGCTTAACCTGACACACAATATTTTGTTAGCGCAACGCAATCTGACTTTCAAAATTCCCTACAAAAGAATGGCCCTGACTAACATTAAACTATACCTTTCACAAATCACTTACCTCACAAAAATCTTCGCTGCTCAAGCTACTGCAATACAGCGAGCGCCACTACTGCCAGCTAAATAAAAGATTCAAACTATGGAAGGCACTAACTACTGATAGGGATAGTTAGCAAATGAAAGATATTAATAGAGAACAAACAATGTATTTACCTTAATATCATCACAAGCCATAATATATATATCAGTTCATGACAAATTACAAAACTCCGCCATCTCTCTCCCCACATCCACCACTGCTGGCGGCTCACCTCCAACTGCGCAACGCTACGCGCTGTTCACAGCCAGCTGCCTCTGCCCAACACTACAATGGCAGACAACAATGCAAACTACCCACAGACTGCACACAGCACAGCCAGTGATTTTCATACAGAGGTGGCGTTACCAATAAAAAACCTAAACAGCATACTTACACTACACAAGCTGGCAGATGACGTTCACCGGGCATTCGCCATACCCGCACCCTGCCATAGGATAGCCACATTGTGTACCGTGATTCGTCACTACACACAACGTTTTGTTTTTCCACTGTTCAGTCATCCAATGTTTCCGCTTCTTACACCAAGCGAGGCGTCGTTTGACATTTACCGGCGTGACGTGTGGCTTATGACAAGCGGTTCGACCATGAAATCCAAGTTTTCTCACTTCCCGCCTAACTGTCATAGTACTTGCAGTGGATCCTGATGCAGTTTGGAATTTCTGTGATGGTCTGGATAGATGTCCGCTTATTACACGTTACGGCCCTTTTTTTTCGGCGGTCTTTGTCAGTCAACAGAAGAAGTCGGCCTGTACGCTTTTGTGCTGTACGTGTCACTTCACGTTTCCACTTCACTATCACATCGGAAACAGTGGACCTAGGGATGTTTAGGAGTGTGAAAATCTCGCGTACAGACGTATGAAACAAGTGACACCCAATCATCCGATCACGTTCGAAGTCAGTGAGTTCCGCGGAGCGCCCCATTCTGTTGTCTGACGATGTCTAATGGCTACTGCGGTCGCTGATATGGAGTACCTGGCAGTAGGTGGCAGCACAGTGCACATAATATGAAAAACATATATTTTATGGGGTGTCCGGATACTTTTGATCACATACTATAGTTTATGTTCACTAACACAAAAGGGAGCTCCATTCTCTGTTTCACCCTCTCAAGGGTAAATTTTTTTTTGAACTTTCTAAAGTATCCAAAGTTCCTCTTCGGAGTTCAAGCTATCTCCACAACAAATTTAATCGATATCGGTTTAGCGGTTTAGTAATGAAAATGCAGCTGACGGAGCTACTGCTACATTTGTAACATTAGTATGAATTATTTATGCCTATATGGAATTATTAATTATTACAAATGTGGCGTAAATGCGACTGTATCTTTAGTAACTACGAGGGGCGTTCAGAAAGTAAGCTCCGATCGGTCGCAAAATGGAAACGACTATGAAAATCCGATAAAGCTTTGCACAGATGTGTTGAGTAGTGTCTCTAGTACAACCCCAGTTAGCTTCACGTCGCTCTTCCCATTTCTGAGCTCGCAGTGAGTGCGTAAAGATGTCTAGAAAATAGTGTTTGCCGCCAAGTACGGGGGCCTGGTGAGAAATTTCGCCTGAAGCTATGCAGCTAACATTACATAACTGTCGTGCTGTTTCGTCTTCACGACAATTCTCAGCCGCATTCTGCAGGGGCAATGAAGATGCTCCTGCATCGTTTTCAAATGGAAATGTTAGATTACCCACAATACAGTCCGTAATTGTCTCCCCCTGAGTTTCATCTCTGGTCACATGAACCGCTGTCTTTGAAGACAACATTTTGACACAGACAACGAGGTGTAGGCCAGCGTGGAGAATTGGCGGAAAGCACTGGTGGCTGCCTTCTATGATGAGGCTATTGAAAAGTTGGTACAACGCTATGACAAAAGTCTAAGTCAGAACGGCGACTACGTAGAGAAGTAGCTGAAAGGTGTAGCTAATTGTTACAAGTAAAACATTTCTGATGTTCACTGTGGTTTCAATTTGGCAATCAATCGGAGCTTACTTTCTGAACAGGCCTCGTACATATTAATCAGCTTCTAGATAATGAGAACTGCTATTTCTTAATAAGAACATTCCCACACTCTGCCGTCTATAAAACTAATGTGCTTTTGTGCTTTACGGCGTTAACAAGAAGTAATAACTGTGGTATTATCATAATGGTTTACTCATGCAACATTTGCATATTCCGAAACCTAATAGACACTTTACTTAAATCTTGAACGTTGATCCTCTCCGCTGCAAATCGCACATGTAGTTCCATTCAAAACAATGTGACCACATCACTTTGATTTTCAACGCCTGAATGATGACAAACTAATAAATTAGTACATTTTCTTTCGCGAAACTGTCAGAGAAGCGGCAACGCAGGGTGTATCAGCGTTACTTATTGCACCAATGCTTTATTTGCGGGTCATTTAGGTCAACATTGCGCGAGTAGATCAACGCACTAGCGTGCCGCCGTTTGGCCCTCTACGCTAATGAGACCTGCCACCATTAGCTGCTGCTTTTATCACAATTAATCTCTGTTACGTGGCGCGTCGCGCGTTTCAGCGACCACACGTCGAGGTCTCAAGTTAAAATGGATGGTTATTGCATTTGTTCGCCGCGTTGGGTACGGTACATTCATTCGCACGTGTCCACCGATGCTCCACACCTCCTACCTCAACAACGATGCAGCAGTATGATGTATGGTATAAGAGCAAATGCAGCTCGGCGCAGGGTTTAATGGCCCACCTTCCCGTCCTCGTGGTTTCTTCTTTACGGCATGACATCGCACCTGATTCCGCCCCCACACCCTCCGTCAGTCTATTTTGTAGCCTCCAATACCCTCTCCTCCCCCCACCTCTCCGGATCTACCACACCCCTCGCTGGACAGGTGATGCTGGCAATTTTGTGTGATGGAGAACAAACGTTAATATATCGCAACCGCTTACGGAAGCAAGGGCGCAGATTAATTTCGCTTTTCATCGTTTAATGGAAAACTGAAACGTTTGGGGGATGGAGCTATTCAGTAAATGGAACGAGCTTCAAAATAAACGGGAACGTGCGATATTCTGATCACAGTGCACGATAAAAGAACTGACGTAACTTTTTATCGGCTTTTATCCGCAAGTACTAACGTAAATTGTATGTGCTTCGATACTGGATACGAAGAAAGAAGGTAAGACTGAGATTCAGCTTCCCATCAACGTCGATTCCGTAAAGGGTGTAGGGCTACGTCTCTTAACGGGGATAGGACGTCAAACGGGCCAACTTTGAGCAGGATAGGCACCACAGGACATTTTAATTTCCACTGTCTATACTTTTACAAATAAATTCATAAAACTTTGTCAGCATGACCAGGAAGGATTCAGAATTCGCACTCATAACACTCAAATTTTATAGTTAATTATCTCAATTTTTACCACAGTTTTTCATAAATTAAATAAATTATAGAGTTTCATACACTTGGGTTGCATGTTGTGCAAAATTCATCGAAGAATCAAAGTTATGAAGAAAAGTGGACCTATAGCAACAAATGCAGCCAATAGTAAGTGAAAAAATTATGAAACTTCACATGTAAAAACAATCTATTTTGTTTTGGTTTTGAACTTCCTCTGCAATAAGTGTGACTCCTGAATCCTTCCTGGGCATGCTGACAATGTTTTATGAATTTATTTGTAAAAGTATAGACAGTGGAAATTAAAATGTCCTGTGGTGCCTATCCTGCTCCAAGTCCGTCCGTTTGACCTCCTACCCCCTGTAAGAGACGTAGCACAAACTTGATTAGCGCAAGGATGGAGGAAGTAATCGGAAACTGTGCTTCTTAGGGAACTATACTGCCATTTGCCTTAAATGATTGAAAGAATAGATAGAAAGTATAAAGCGTGATGCCTGGACGGAGGCTGAACCACTGTCCTGCCCAATGCGACTCCTGTTTGCTGTGCATCACCTCGCTCGCCTATTTAATCATCAGTAAACTATAATTGAAACTTTCGGCGTTTTGAAAAACAAAATTCCACTTTAAGTGAGAACACAGGAATCAGTAGACACACTCGGACAGATCAGAAGTCTGTAGGTAAGAGATATGGGAGCACATCTCTAGGACCAAACATGTGGACTAACTACAGCGGAAATCGTAACACCAAACGATAAATTAACGTCCCGAAATTTGTGCCGCAGAAGTTGTTTCTAATCTGAAAAACAAGAGAAAAACATGACAAAATGTAGCATAGTAACATACTCTAAATACTGATGTGCCTCTCTCAGGCCGCGCAAGGGCTAGTACTGCAATGGATGACCGCTACCTACGGTTTATGGCTCGGAGGAATCCTGACAGCAGCGCTACCATTTTGAATAATGCTTTTCGTGTAGCCACATTTCGTCGTGTTGCGACTTAAACTTTGCGCAACAGGCTGCATGAAGCGCAACTTCACTCCCGACGTCCATGGCGAGATCTTTGCAACGACGACGCTATGCAGCGCGGTGCAGGTGGGCCCAACAACATGGCGGATGGACCGCTCAGGATTGGCATCACGTTCTCTTCACCGATGAGTGTCGCATATGCCTCCATCCAGACAATCGTCGGAGATACGTACTACAAGAAACATGTGTTACAGGCCACTGAAGATTCTTCATAAATAAAAGAAACGTAACGCGTATGGTTTCATAGGCGGAAGACACCTCCATGATAAGAAACAGTAGAAGAAGATATCACTTTGGAAGGCAAGCTGGAAGAAGGTATATAATGAGGTGACAAAGTCATGAGATACCTCTTAACATCGTGTCGAACCTCCTCTTACCCGACGTAACGCAGTATCTCGACGCAGCATAGACTCAATAGGCCGTTGAAATCCCCTGCAGAAATATTATGCTCTCTCTGTAGCTGTCGATAATTGTGGTAGTGTTTCTTGTGCAGGTATTTGGGCACGAACTGACCTCCCGGTTATGGTGCATAGATGTTCGATGGAATTCATGTCGGGCGATCTGGGTGGACCAATGATTCCCTAGGACTGTCCAGAATGTACTTCAAACAACTCGCCCAAGCGCATGGCTCATTGTCAGCTATAAAAGTTTAGTCGTTGTTTGCGAACAAGGAGTCCATGACGGTCAACGTTCCCTTCAATTGGACCACAGGACCCAGTCCATTCCACGTAAACGCAGCCCACACCATTATGGAGCCAACACCAGCTTGCACAGTGCCTTGTTGACAACCAGGGTCCATGGGTTCATGGGGTTTTCATCCCACTCGATCCCTGCCAGTAGCTCTTACCAACCGAAACCGGACACATCTCACCAGGCCATGATTTTTCTGTCGTCTAAGGTCCAACCAAAATGGTTACGACCCTAGGAGAGGCGCTACAAGCGATGTCATGCTGTTAGCAAAGGCACTCGCGTCGTAGTCTGCTGCCATAGCCAATTAACGCCAGATTTAGCCACACCATCCTAACGAATACTTTCGTCGTACATCCCACATTGATCTCTGTGGTTATTTCACGCAGTGTTGCTTGTCTGTTAGCACTGACAACTCTACGCAAACGCCACTGTTCTCCGCCGTTAATTGAAGACCGTCCGCCACTGAGTTGTCCGTGGTGAGAGGTAATGTCTGAAATGTGGTATTCTCAGAACACTCTTCGCACTGTGCATCTCGGAAGACTGAATCCCTTAGCGATTTCCGAAATGGAATATCCCATGGGTCTAGCTCCAACTACCATTCTGCTTTCAGAATCCGTTGATTCTGTTCGTGTGGCCATAATCATGTCTGAAAGCTTTCCTCATGCATGCAAATGACAGCTCCACGAATGAACTGCCCTTTTATACCTTGTACACGCGATACTACCGCCTTCTTCATATGTGCATTTGAAATCCCATTAGGTTTGTTACATCAGTGTATGGCGTTTTAAAAGAACTGTTTTTGTCTTGCTGTGTTTTGTCGATTGTCACGTTGCAACTGCTAATTAGACGCACGTTTTGAAGTGTATATTGTTTGAGTTACCTAATTTCACTTCTCTGTTTGTTGTAGAAGGCTGTGCACTAGTTTTCTGCGTCAGCACGGGATTATTTTGTAATTGCAATCGGCTTGCCACGGATTTGCCCGCTCTTGACCAGCTGATGGGATGGTGCATATACTGCCTCCGGTGCTGTAATGTTTAATTGATGGATGTGAGGTCCGCCAGTTATGCAAAACACCGTTTTTTCTCAGTACCCAAATATGTTCCGGGACAACTGTGCCTCATCAGTGGGTTTTCGTTTTTATTTATTCTGTAATGTGAACATTTTTGTTAAATGATTATAAAATTATGTGGATGTTTAGTTCAAACAATAGATCGTTTCTTTTTGTAAATACCTTTACATTTGGTGTGCATGAATTTTCCGGATCACTTGTGTGTTAATTACTACAGGTAGCTTGTTATCTGGAACCAAACGATGTTGAGAAAGTTTTTTGCTGGGAGTTAACCCATCTTCTAGAATGTAATTTAGTTTGTCACTATGTTTTCGCGCCTATATTCGTTTATACCTACGATTTTGTGTGGCAAGCACTTTCATTCTCCGCATCATGGTGAGATGTTGTGATGCACACGTAAGTATAGCAAGTGTTTTCCAAAATAACGCAGTAAAACACTTTTCACTTCACTGATGATGGCGCAGTGGTGCCGAAACATGTTTGGGTACTGAGAGAAAACAGTGTTTTGCATAACTGGCGGACGTCACATCCAACAACTTTAACTGCAAACACGGCCAACACAAGGAGCTGTAAATCATAATGATGAATGTTTAATTGCACTGGATGTCTGCGTACGGTGGTACACGAATTATCCGGGGTTAAGTTTTCGGGAGTATTTTACTGCTTTGTTCTTAGTGTTACTGTAAGCAATTGCCGGTGATAAGTAGTCGTTTGTTGATGCCAGATTATCATTTTTAGATTGGAAGCTATGTCATTTTTTATTATCTCCTTTAATGTACTACTAAAAAGGTGGTTAACGCGGATCTTACACGGTCACAGATTGGTATCTGTTAAGGAGAAAAATTTCGGGTGAATACTTTAGATTTTCCTCTAAAAAACTTCATATTTCAGGCAAGGACCCGTTAAAATTTGTTTTGATATTGTAAGGCCTTATTTCGTTTGATGTATAAGGAACTGAAAGAAATTGTTCGCTTTTGAGTGTATCATTTTTTTTTGTATGTTAATGTTACTTTTACTGAGACTTGGACCTGTATGGTACATTTAGTGATTCATTGAAGTTTTACTAATGTGTATCTTATGAGTATCAGGGAATAAAAGTTTTTACTGTAATAAAGTTTGAGCCAATAAATCCAAGATCTTGAGCGAATGTTCGGCAGCTTTCCACTAAAGGAAACCTGTTCCCTAGCCAACCTGCTCCATTGGTGTACAATCATAAAAGAAGGCGATTTTAGTTTCCACCAAATAACAAAAATAATATTATGAGGCGAAATATCGAGCGTGATATTGTTATCTATCCAGGAAATAATCCTAGAATCTATGTGAAAAAGTGGCAGCATGGTTGGTTGGGACTAAAACCACGCCTCTCCAGAATATGAGTCTAATAATTCGAGCTCTTCACCATTTCGCAGCTTGACTGTGTAGACAGATAGCCTGGGATGCTATAGACTGTAGCGTGGATGACGCTGTTGAAGAGTGCAGTGAAATTACGTTCACTCGGAACCAAAACAATGTGACCATTGCCAGTCGCGAATCTTAAGAGCCGCCTGCTTGGCGTAGCGGGCACGTGACGCGATAAGAAAAGTAAACAAGCCAAACAGAGACGAATGGTGAACCATTCCGGCTTGAAGGTGCTGGAAACAAACGGATACTCTCCAGGAATCTCGACAAGTGGACTTGCCACACAAATTCCTGGGATGGGCCACAGTAGCGTTTATAGTGCCTGACGATACTATGTGCGCGGACCACCTGCAACGATTTCAGTGTCTTAGTGAGGTGGATTTTGGTCTTAGCCTAATGTTCTGTCGATGGATGCAACAACAAGCCGCAGGCAACCTACGTTTGACAATAACGTTTTATTTACAGATGAAGCAGTGTACACACGTGATGGTGTGTTTAGTTATCACAATTCTCACTCTTGGAGTCATCTAGCCTCCAGCCCCCACGCTGTCCATGATTCTCCATATCATCGACGTTTCTCATTGAAATTGTGCTTAGGAGTGCTCGATGATTGTCTTATGGCCCGTACATGTTACGACACAAGCACAGTGAAAGGAATTAATTTCGATTTCTGCGGCATCATCTTGCAAGATTGCTTGAGGATGTTCCCTGAGAGCAACGCCAGAGGATGTGGTACGTGCTTGAGGGAGCACCGCAACATTTAGCTGCTACGGCCAGGCGACGGGGAATGCCCCGACATGCTCAGATGGGGATTGGGAGACGAGGATCTGTACTGTGGCCTCCAGTATCACCTGATCTGATTCCCATGCATTTCCACCTTAAAGACGTAGTGCACGTCACACTGTTTAACACTGTTGAAGAACTGGAGCAGAGATTTTTCAGTGCTTGTAAAGAATTTCTTAGTGATCCAGGCGTGTCTGGAAGGAATCAGAACTCATTGCGGCGATGGGCACAAGCGTACAACGACGACACTTTGAACACCATCCTCAAGTACGAGTACACTCATGTAACTGTTGTTACGTTCATTCAGAACACCTGCACTTCTACTAAACTAACTCTAATAACTTTCGTTAATCTTTTACAGTATCATTAACTTTTCTGTTTTGGTTGGCAGTAGAGCCAACACCGTGTTACTAGAGGAGGCCGAAATGCACGCGTTTTAGCTCACGCAGGCTGGCGTGAGGTCTGGAACAGGACAAGGAAATTAGAATTTAGAAAAACGGACGTAGCTGGTGGAATACTTAACTTCAATCCGTTAATGAAGAACGTCGGTCTTGCCGGTACATGATTCACAATATCAATAGTAAATGATAATGGCGCCTTGCTAGGTCGTAGCAAATGACGTAGCTGAAGGCTATGCTAAACTGTCGTCTCGGAAAATGAGAGCGTATTTTGTCAGTGAACCATCGCTAGCAAAGTCGGTTGTACAACTAGGGCGAGTGCTAGGAAGTCTCTCTAGACCTGCCGTGTGGCGGCGCTCGGTCTGCAATCACTGATAGTGGCGACACACGGGTCCGACGCATACCAACGGACCGCGGCCGATTTAAAGGCTACCACCTAGCAAGTGCGGTGTCTGGCGGTGACACCACATTCCTCCGCCGCAAATCGGCGTACGGTGGTGGCATAAGGCTTCCGCCCGCCGTGGGGAGGACCTCATGTTGACGTATGCGACGAGGTGGGGAGCCTAACAACAGGCGAGGCTGTGCCACCCGCACCCTGCCATTCGGACCGCGGGGAGCTAGGAAACGCCTGAAAACCTGCTCCAGGGTGCACGCCAACATGCGGTGTATGCGCCCGCAGAGAGACAGGAGGGGCCGAAGGGTCGACCTCCATCGGGTCGGGGAACCCGACGGGCGAAGACGACATATGGTCCGGAGCGGGCAAGAGTTCCATGTCGGAGGACATCCGGTCACGGGAAGCGATCGGCAGCGCGTGACCCAGGGAGGCGCCCGGCGGTTGCAGCGACGCGTCCACTGGGGGCGTCGCCGGCGGGAGAACAGGCAGAGGCGGCGGTGGCGGCAGCGCGTCGCCATGGGGCAAAATGGAAGGCAGCGTCGGTAACACCTGGGGCTGAGGTGAGCCAGTAGATGGGTCCCCAGGGCGCTGACCGGACGGCACCGTCGCTGAAAGCAGACGGCGAGTGGCAGATCCCATGCGACGACAGAGGCGCAGCTGGTTGAGATGCCGGCGCACCTCACCAGAGGCCCCCAAAACCAGATACATAGCTCGTCCGAGGCAGCGAAGAATGCGCCCTTCGAGCCAACGCCGTGAACCTCGGTAGTGACGATAGTAGACAACGTCGCTTGGAGCAAAAGCAGGTGTCTGCCGCTGCACAGGAACCTGATGCGGCGGATGTAGCAAAGGCATCAAGGTTCGATGAGGACGACCGTGGAGCAACTCAGCCGGCGAGCGACCATCTCGGGGTTGAGAGCGATACGAGGACAAAAAGAGCAATATCGCGTCCCTACGAGAATGCGACTCTTTTAACTTCAACATCTGAGACTTGAAAGTCCTGACCAATCGTTCAGCGGCACAGTTTGACTGTGGCGGAAACGGCGCGGACGTCAGATGTTGAATACCATTGGCCTTGCAGAACGACTGAAATTCTGCGGACATGAATTGTGGGCCATTGTCGGAAACAATAGTCTGTGGAAGACCTTCAATGCAAAAGATAGCAGATAACGCTTGGATGGCGGCATATGACGTCGTGGAAGACATCCGGACAACAAAAGGAAAATTACTGAATGAATCTACCACAACCAACCATCGAGCATTCCAAAATGGACCAGCAAAATCGATGAGTAAGCGTTGCCAAGGGGAAGTGGCTTTTGGCCATGCAAGGAATTTCTGCGGTGGTGCTGATTGTTGTTCGGCACACACCATGCAAGAAGAGCACATGTTCGTAATCGCGGCATCGATTCCGAACCAAGAACGGTGCTGACGAGCAAGTTGTTTCGTTCTCACTATACCCCAATGTCCTTGGTGGAGAAGCTGTAAGACAGAGGACTGTAACGACCGTGGGATCACGACCCTGGACAGATCATTATCAGAACGCAACAGCAAAACACCACGTCGAACAAAAAGTCTCTCCTGGCGAGCAACAAATCGGCGAACCAACGCATCCCCGATCCGTGACTTTGACAAGGGCCATTCCGTAGCAACAAAGCCCAGAACGGTAGCAAGGACAGGGTCGGCAGCTGTGGCTGTAGCTACACGACGAAACTCAATCGGTAACGATTCGACCACGTCATCCGTTTCCGAATCAATGAACATGCAAGCAAGTTCGGAGGAATCGAATGCAGTAGTGCGAGAGGAAAATAGACAAGCGAATGAATTTCTGCACTGTACGTGGAGGTACAGGCTTGTTCGGATGAAAAAGCGATGTCAAAGGTTGGTGGTCTGTGATGATGGTAAAGTGACGACCATACAAGGAATCATGAAACTTTGTAACACCAAATACGAGAGCCAATGCTTCTTTCTCGATCTGTGAATAATTTCTTTGCGCAGACTAGAGCAATTTGGACGCAAAGGCAGTAGGGCGATCGTGCGAGCCATCATTGTGCGCAAGCACAGCACCGATCCCATCCTCGTTGCCAATGTTGTGGTTGGCAGGAGAGCCAACACCGTGTTACTGGAGGAGGCCGAAAGGCACGCGTTTTAGCTCACGCAGGCTGGCGTGAGGTCTGGAACAGGACAAGGAAGTTAGAATTTAGAAAAACGGACGTAGCTGGTGGAACACTTAACTTTATTCCGTTAATAAAGAACGTCGGTCTTGCCGGTACATGATTCACAATATCAATAGTAACTGATAATGGCACCTTGCTAGGTCGTAGCAAATGAGGTAGCTGAAGGCTATGCTAAACTATCGTCTCGGCAAATGAGAGCGTATTTTGTCAGTGAACCATCGCTAGCAAAGTCGGTTGTACAACTGGGGCGAGTGCTAGGAAGTCTCTCTAGACCTGCCGTGTGGCGGCGCTCGATCTGCAATCACTGATAGTGGCGACACACGGGTCCGACGTATACTAACGGACCGCGGCCGATTTAAAGGCTACCACCTAGCAAGTGTGGTGTCTCGCGGTGACACCACATTTTCCTAATCGGGAATACGTACGCTCAGAATCAAGTAAATGGTAGCCACTAACCACAAAGTCGCACTTATCTCTCAAACAGTCCTTTGCGGGCATATGTTTACTGCGACATTTTTGCTTCTAGTATCGTGTACTTTCAACCGTTAGCGTTTACACCATTCGCTCTGTGTAAGAATGTGTCACAATTTAAAACCGAAAATTGTCATGGTGAAACTATTCAATTACAGAATCAAAATCGTTTCAGTAAACAGTGTCTGCAAATATGCCATTTTCGAATTGATTGCGATTGTGTGGTTACGTGCGGCCATTGACCTCTGTGTGGTAGGATTAGTAGAATTGTATCTCAAATTTTGCAATGTAAACGTTTCTGTAAATTCCGATCTAATTCGCTTTAAAGTTCACTCAAGGCCTAGCTTCACATTACATGTAACGATTTCCTGTACACTCGTACCTGTCAGAGTAGGTGTTCCACATGTCGTCATCGCCTGTGGGGTTCAAATGTTTAAATGTGCGTGAATCTTTAAGGGACCAAACGACTGAGGTCATCGGTCCCTATACTTACGCACTACTTAAACTAACTTACGCTAAGAACTACACATACACCCGTGCCCGAGGGAGGACTCGAAACTCTGACCGGAGTGGCCGCACAGTCAGTGACATGGCGCCTCTAACCGCTCGGCCAGCATGTGGAGTTCAAATGGTTCAAATGGCTCTGAGCACTATGGGACTCAACTGCTGAGGTCATTAGTCCCCTAGAACTTAGAACTAGTTAAACCTAACTAACCTAAGGACATCACAAACATCCATGCCCGAGGCAGGATTAGAACCTGCGACCGTAGCGGTCTTGCGGTTCCAGACTGCAGCGCCTTTAACCGCACGGCCACTTCGGCCGGCGCATGTGGAGTTATTGCTGCACTAGCCTCAGCAGTGAATTTCTTATTCCTTCAAACACCTCTGAACATCCTGTTAATATTGACATGACTGTACGACTCACTGCGACAATTATTCATCTATATCAATGGGAGTCTTGTGCATTTCAGATCCGAGACGACGCCAACAGAAAATCTTAAATATTAACGTCGGATGGAGGGCTAGGCACGGGCACTGATCGATCTAATCCATTATGGGCAATATCGGCGAATCAGATAACATCTTGCATCAGCAGCAATATGTGCTGACGTATGCATCTACCACATTCCCCAAACAGTGCCCGGGAGCAATTTGTGACCTATTAGATAATGACCTAAAAGAAAAGTCTATATCTCAAATCCATTTGTACTGACTATCACAATATTTCATGCTCAAGTCCGTGATGGCTCGGAGCCACACTTTCGATCTTATCTACCAAAAACTCGGTTGTAGATCCATGTTTACCGGAAAGGCTTTCCTTTTATTATCGCATGTACTACCTGCTCAAAAGTATCATGACACCTGTTATAGGAAATAATAATGGAATGTTCCCACCTTTCGTCGTTATGATGGCTTGAACTCTGCAGGAGACACTTTCAAAGAGTTGTCTAGATATCTCTGGAGTAATGACAGCGTATTCTTCCTTAAGAGCTGGGATAAGAGAAGGTAGTAATATTGGACTCCAGGGTCTAGAGCGAAGTCGACTTCTAACTCGTCCCGAAGGTATTCCATTAGGTTCAGGTTGGGTCTCTGGACCGGCCCGTCAATTTCAGTTATGTTCTTCTCCGCAAACCATTGCCTCACAAGATGTTGCTTTATAACAGGGTACATTACATGCTGATACAATCATCATCTCTACACATTGCTTTAAAGTGTGTTCACTTCATTCAGCACTTAGCTCCAAGCACTATGTGACTTAACATCTGAGGTCATCAGTCCCCTAGACTTAGACCACCTGCATCAGCAACCGTAGTAGTTGAGCGCCTCAGAGAGAACCTGCAGAACGTCGTGAAGAAGTTTCGTGATCATACTATTGTAATAGGGGGAGACTTCAATCTACCAGGTATAGAATGGGATAGTCACACAATCAGAACTGGAGCCAGGGACAGAGACTCTTGTGACATTATCCTGACTGCCTTGTCCGAGAATTACTTCGAGCAGATAGTTAGAGAACCAACTCGTGAAGCTAACGTTTTAGACCTCATAGCAACAAATAGACCGGAACTTTTCGACTCCGTGAATGTAGAAGAGGGTATCAGTGATCATAAGTCAGTGGTTGCATCAATGACTACAAGTGTAATAAGAAATGCCAAGAAAGGAAGGAAAATATATTTGCTTAACAAGAGTGATAGGGCACAAATCGCAGAATATCTGAGTGACCACCATCAAACGTTCATTTCTGAGGAAGAGGATGTGGAACAAAAATGGAAAAAATTCAGAAACATCGTCCAGTACGCCTTAGATAAGTTCGTACCGACTAAGGTCCAAAGCGAGGGGAAAGATCCACCGTGGTATAACAATCATGTACGAAAGGTACTACGGAAACAAAGAAAGCTTCATCATAGGTTTAAGAGTAGTCGAATCATAGCTGATAAGGAAAAGCTGAACGAAGCGAAAAAGAGCGTAAAGAGAGCAATGAGAGAAGCATTCAACGAATTCGAACATAAAACATTGGCAAACAATCTAAACAAGAACCCTAAAAAGTTTTGGTCATATGTAAAATCGGTAAGCGGATCTAAATCCCCTATTCAGTCACTCGTTGACCACGATGGAACCGAAACAGAGGACGACCGAAGAAAGGCAGAAATACTGAATTCAGTGTTCCGAAACTGTTTCACTGCGGAAAATCGTAACACGGTCCCTGACTTCAGCCGTCGCACGGACGCCAAAATGGAAAATATTGAAATAAACGATATCGGAATTGAAAAACAACTGCTATCACTTAGTAGCGGAAAAGCATCCGGACCAGACGAGATACCCTTAAGATTCTACAGTGATTATGCTAAAGAACTTGCCCCCTTTCTATCAGCAATTTATCGTAGATCGCTGGAAGAACGTAAAGTACCTAGCGACTGGAAGAAAGCGCAGGTCGTTCCCATTTTCAAGAAGGGTCATAAATCAGATGCGAATAATTATAGGCCTATTTCGCTTACGTCAATCTGTTGTAGAATAATGGAACATGTTTTGTGTTCTCGTATTATGACGTTCTTAGATAATACAAATCTCCTTCATCATAACCAACATGGATTTCGCAAACAGAGATCATGTGAAACTCAGCTCGCCCTATTTGCCCAAGAAATTC
Organism: Schistocerca americana; assembly: GCF_021461395.2. Lineage (NCBI taxonomy): Eukaryota > Metazoa > Arthropoda > Insecta > Orthoptera > Acrididae > Schistocerca > Schistocerca americana. The sequence continues at coordinate 850,910,063 of NC_060121.1, forward strand.
ACAGTGCCGTAGACACTGGCGAGCAGATTGATGCCGTATTCCTGGACTTCAGGAAGGCATTTGATACGGTTCCGCACTTACGTTTAGTGAAAAAAATACGAGCTTACGGAATATCGGACCAGGTTTGTGATTGGATTCAGGATTTCCTAGAAGAAAGAACACAACATGTCATTCTTAACGGTTCAAAATCTGCAGATGTAGACGTAATTTCGGGAGTACCGCAGGGAAGCGTGATAGGACCTTTATTGTTTACAATATACACTCCTGGAAATTGAAATAAGAACACCGTGAATTCATTGTCCCAGGAAGGGGAAACTTTATTGACACATTCCTGGGGTCAGATACATCACATGATCACACCGACAGAACCACAGGCACATAGACACAGGCAACAGAGCATGCACAATGTCGGCACTAGTACAGTGTATATCCACCTTTCGCTGCAATGCAGGCTGCTATTCTCCCATGGAGACGATCGTAGAGATGCTGGATGTAGTCCTGTGGAACGGCTTGCCATGCCATTTCCACCTGGCGCCTCAGTTGGACCAGCGTTCGTGCTGGACGTGCAGACCGCGTGAGACGACGCTTCATCCAGTCCCAAACATGCTCAATGGGGGACAGATCCGGAGATCTTGCTGGCCAGGGTAGTTGACTTACACCTTCTAGAGCACGTTGGGTGGCACGGGATACATGCGGACGTGCATTGTCCTGTTGGAACAGCAAGTTCCCTTGCCGGTCTAAGAATGGTAGAACGATGGGTTCGATGACGGTTTGGATGTACCGTGCACTATTCAGTGTCCCCTCGACGATCACCAGTGGTGTACGGCCAGTGTAGGAGATCGCTCCCCACACCATGATGCCGGGTGTTGGCCCTGTGTGCCTCGGTCGTATGCAGTCCTGATTGTGGCGCTCACCTGCACGGCGCCAAACACGTATATGACCATCATTGGCACCAAGGCAGAAGCGACTCTCATCGCTGAAGACGACACGTCTCCATTCGTCCCTCCATTCACGCCTGTCGCGACACCACTGGAGGCGGGCTGCACGATGTTGGGGCGTGAGCGGAAGACGGCCTAACGGTGTGCGGGACCGTAGCCCAGCTTCATGGAGACGGTTGCGAATGGTCCTCGCCGATACCCCAGGAGCAACAGTGTCCCTAATTTGCTGGGAAGTGGCGGTGCGGTCCCCTACGGCACTGCGTAGGATCCTACGGTCTTGGCGTGCATCCGTGCGTCGCTGCGGTCCGGTCCCAGGTCGACGGGCACGTGCACCTTCCGCCGACCATTGGCGACAACATCGATGTACTGTGGAGACCTCACGCCCCACGTGTTGAGCAATTCGGCGGTACGTCCACCCGGCCTCCCGCATGCCCACTATACGCCCTCACTCAAAGTCCGTCAACTGCACATACGGTTCACGTCCACGCTGTCGCGGCATGCTACCAGTGTTAAAGACTGCGATGGAGCTCCGTATGCCACGGCAAACTGGCTGACACTGACGGCGGCGGTGCACAAATGCTGCGCAGCTAGCGCCATTCGACGGCCAACACCGCGGTTCCTGGTGTGTCCGCTGTGCCGTGCGTGTGATCATTGCTTGTACAGCCCTCTCGCAGTGTTCGGAGCAAGTATGGTGGGTCTGACACACCGGTGTCAATGTGTTCTTTTTTCCATTTCCAGGAGTGTACATAAATGACTTAGTTGACAACATCGGTAGCTCCGTGAGGCTATTTGCAGATGACACGGTTGTCTACAAGAAAGTAGCAACATCAGAAGACTCGTACGTACTCCAGGAGGACCTGCAGAGGATTAATGCATGGTGCGACAGCTGGCAGCTTTCCCTAAACGTAGATAAATGTAATATAATGCGCATACATAGGGGCAGAAATCCATTCCAGTACGATTATGCCATAGGTGGTAAATCATTGGAAGCGGTAACGACCGTAAAATACTTAGGAGTTACTATCCGGAGCGATCTGAAGTGGAATGATCACATAAAACAAATAGTGGGAAAAGCAGGCGCCAGGTTGAGATTCATAGGAAGAATTCTAAGAAAATGTGACTCATCGACGAAAGAAGTAGCTTACAAAACGCTTGTTCGTCCGATTCTTGAGTATTGCTCATCAGTATGGGACCCTTACCAGGTTGGATTAATACAAGAGATAGACATGATCCAGCGAAAAGCAGCGCGATTCGTCATGGGGACATTTAGTCAGCGCGAGAGCGTTACGGAGTTGCTGAACAAGCTCCAGTGGCGGACACTTCAAGAAAGGCGTTACGCAATACGGAGAGGTTTATTATCGAAATTACGAGAGAGCACATTCCGGGAAGAGATGGGCAACATATTACTACCGCCCACATATATCTCGCGTAATGATCACAACGAAAAGATCCGAGAAATTAGAGCAAATACGGAGACTTACAAGCAGTCGTTCTTTCCACGCACAATTCGTGAATGGAACAGGGAAGGGGGGATCAGATAGTGGTACAATAAGTACCCTCCGCCACACACCGTAAGGTGGCTCGCGGAGTATAGATGTAGATGTAGATGTAGAACTAATTAAACCTAACTGACCTAAGGTCATCACACACATCCATGCCCGAGGCAGGATTCGAACCTGCGACCGTAGCAGCAGCGCGATTCCAGACTGAAGCACCTAGAACAGCTCGGTCACAGCGGCCTGCCCGCACTTAGCCTTTTTTATTAAGCACACTAAGGCGACCACAATCTAATCGCTAGAAACACCACCATACCTTAAGACCATCTCCTCTCTACTTCACCGTTGGCACTATACATGATGGCGGATAACGTTCTCCAAGCATTTGCCAAATCCAAACTCGTCCACCGGATTGCCATGTGGTATAGTGTAATTCATCACTTCCAATCACACGTTTCTAATCATCCACTGCCATGTATCCTCGCAGTACAGCGAGCGTCGCACAGCATTAACTACTGAGAAATCTGGCTTTTGAGGATCTGCACAGCCACTGTACTGCATTCTTTATCTCTCTTGTGCACAGTCATCCTGCTAGTTGGACTGCCGGTAGCACTTTGGAACTGACGACTGATTGCTTCTGCTGATTTCATGAGGTCTTTTAGAACCACCCTCTGAAATACTGGACTGTTCTTGTCCGTCTGTGGAAGAGGTGTGCCTGATATGGGTTTAGCTTCGGTAGTTCCTTCACGTTTCCTCTTAATAGTCTCATCACTAGCAATCGATTCCGGCAGCTTTAGAAGGATTGCAATGTCTCTGATGGATCTGTTACTACATCGCACCCCCTCCCCCGCCTCTGATTTAGTGGTAAGATGGCCTAGTGAATACCCCGTCAAAGACTGAACACAGGTCAAGCGTGAAAATAGACAGAAGGTGTATTGAACTGTGGAGAAAAGGCAGAATAGAAACAATGAATAGTGCAGTAACCAGAAGTGCAATAAAGAGCAATCTACACTCATGCTCATAAATTAAGGATAACTGCAGAATGTGGTGCCACACAACGTGGCACTAAACAAAACTGGTGCTAATAGCGTAGGCACATAGGGAACACACACGACACAGATGTGTAAGTCCACGGTATTGATGATTAGTTGAGAAAACCGTCCCGAAACACATATGCTACAAAACGTCACTGTTTCCTGCGGACATACCCCGACATCAAGATTGAATATGATCACCATGCACACGTACACAGGCCGCACAATGGGTTGGCATACTCTGTGTCAGGTGGTCAAGCAGCTGCTGGGGTATAGCCTCCCATTCTTGCACCAGTGCCTGTCGCAGCTCCTGAAGTGTCCCAGGGGTTGAAGACGTGCACCGATACGTCGACCAAGATCATCCCAGACATGCTCGATGGGGTTTAGGTGTGGAGAACTGGCAGGCCACGCTATTCTCCTGATATCTTCTGTTTCAAGGTACTCATCCACGATGGCAGCTCGGTGGGGCCGTGCGTTATCATCCATCAGGAAGAAGGTGGGACCCACTGCACCCTTGAAAAGGCGGATATACTGGTGCAAAATGATTTCCCGATACACCTGACATGTTACAGTTCCTCTGTCAAAGACATGCAGAGACCCCACACTATCAAACCACGACCTCCATACAGATCCCTCTCAAGGACATTAAGGGGTTGGTATCTAGTTCATGGTTAACGCCAGATGAAAACCCGGAGAGAATCACTGTTCAGACTACACCTGGACCAGTCCGTGAACATAACCTGGGACCACTGTTCCAGTGACCATGTATTGTGTTCTTGACACCAGGCTTTACGGGCACTCCTGTGGCCAGGAGTCAGTGGAATGCACCCTGGAGGTCTCTGGGGGAATAAACCATGTCTGTTCAGTCGTCTATACTTTGTGTGTCTGGAGACAACTGTTCCAGTGGCTGCGGTAAGATCCCGAAGAAGGCTACCTGGAGTACTCCGTGGATGTCTGCTGGCACTGACGGTGTGATATCGGTCTTCTTGTGGTGTTGTACACTGCGGACGTCCCGTACTGTAGCGCCTGAGCACGTTTCCTGTCTGCTGCAATCGTTGCTACAATCTTGACATCACACTTTGTGTCACACGGAGGGCCCGTGCTACGACCTGCTGTGTTTGACCAGCCTCCAGTCGCCCTAGTATACTTCCCCTCATAACGTCATCAATATGTGTTCTTTGAGCCATTATCAACACACAGTCACCATTAGCACGTCTGAAAACCTCTGCACACTTACTCACTGCAGCGTACTCTGACATGCACCAACACCTCTCTGCGTATGTGGACTGCTGCCAGTGCCACCGTGCGACGACCGCAGGTCAAATGCACCGCATGGTCATACCCCGAGATGATGTAAACCAGCAAACCGCGCACCAGAGCGTTGTTTCGCCATGTATCCTTAATTTATGAGCATGCGTGTAGAAACATCAACGGCGTTGTGAGTATGTGGTGAGTATGTGGTCATAATGTTGGGCTGCCAAGCGAGCGAGTCGTATTCAAAACTTACTGGTGCGCTTTATTTATTTTTTCACATCATTATGAACTGTCCGTCCGATCATGGAAATGTTTGTTCTCTTTCTGCAGTCTTGGCATATGTCGTACCATACATTGGTTATAGAAAATGAGTTCTATGGTAAGAGTACGTTACCGTCGCAAGTAAATGTCATGAACACTGAGAGCGGGCGAGATACCACATAAAAGTCTAACCGAAATGAAAACAAGAAGAAAACTGTTGTGAACTATGTTACAACAGAGGAATTCAAGAATCAAAACTCCCAGAACGGGACGCAACTCATAAACTTCAAAAAACATGTTTTGACAGAGCAAAGAGAAAGTGTGTGATTCGTTTGTTGCAGCTTATGTGACAAACTATAATGGTTCAATCATTTGCTTGGGTATGATCACATTCACATTCATGCGAACACCTATGTCAGGCAAGGAGACATATCTCATTCACTTACCAATTGTACAAATTAGATGCGTCGATGAGAGATTCCTATCATATGACGTGCGTACTGTCCCTAACGCCGTGTATGACACACCAGACGTGTTTTCCGGTGGAGGATTCGGTTGACTTGTCGCCTTCTCATCAAACGTTTGCGGTTTCCATTCGAAAGCCACTTCCTTTTGGCTACTATGATAGAGTAGTTGTGCAGAATCAACTGTCATTATAGGCTCCTAACTTACAACTCGCTGTTGCAAACGGACATTATACCACGACACAGACACAATTTTGAATAAATAAAAGGAAAGAAAGGAAATGGCACGAAGGAAGTTTCAACATGGCTTGCCAGCTTGGCAGTTCAACGCCGTATCCACTTAACGACGACGCCACTTCTTTTCCTGTCTCCTCTATATTGCACTTTTTGTACTATTTATATTTAGCTTTTTTCACAGTCCAGTACTTCTTGCACTCAACTCTTGTGAGGCAAAGTGAGGAGCTACTTGATTGAGAAGTAGCTGCTCCAGTCTCGTAAACTGACATAAGGCCGGGAGAGCGGTGTGCTGACCACTTGCCCCTCCATATCCGAATCCAGTGACGCATGTGATCTGAGGGTGACACGGCGGCCGGTCGGTACCGTTCGGCATTCGTGGCCTGTTCGGGAGGCGTTTGGTTTTTAGTACACCTTCTTCCTGTTTTATGCTTGACCTGTGTTCAGTTTTAACAGACTGGCGACTGGGCCCTCTTAGCACTAAATCTGCGGGGGAGGGGGTTGCGATGGGGAGTTTCCCTTGTAAGGTGACACCCAGTGACTAGTCCTCATTCAAAGAAGTCACTGAGTTCTTCTGAGTGACCCATTTCGCTGTTATTGCTTCTCTACTGTGAACACGATACTCGCCGTCTCCTTTTATACCATCGTGTCTGCCTTACGTTACACCTACTGGTCAGTTCCGCACTACTTGGGGTGTCCTGATAGTTTTGATTAGACAGTGTGCTGGTACCTGCGTCAGTTTTCGGCATTAAGTAACATACATCCCGTATACTCAATGTATAACGTTACACACTTGGAGAGCAGAGGGATGTTGCACGACGTGAGTAGCTGACAATGATAACAGTGTCACTTGCATAAAGTCGTGGATTCCAATCCAATCAGATGCAGTAAGTGTTTTTTCTTTATCCAAACGACATTGATCATATTTTTTTTAATTAATCGATTTAAATGTAATTTTTTAATTCCATTCCTTTGTCACATTATTCAGATCACCATATGAACCTTCAATTTTTGTTTCATTCTTTCTTTCTATCACTCTTTCACTTCATGATATCTTTGTTCACGTATATTTTATTAATTTTATATATTATTTTCGATTTAATTTCTTTTGTTTTATCACCCTGTTTTTCTTCTTTGTATCTATTTCTCATTTTGCTGGAATTTCATTTTACTTAAAAATCCGTCTTTCATTGAAATTTTTAGCTGTGTTATTTTGTCCGTAGCTCAGTACATATTTAGCTTATGTTATATATGTCTGTATGACGATTGCTGTGAAAAAATAAATTGCACATCTGGTACCAAAAATACATTTTTCACGACACTGCACCAAAATGAATAGAATTTTTCGTGCTTTGTTTTTTAAGTGATAGATCGAAATTCTCAAATAACTGAATATAATAACAGATAAATATACTTGAATTCACGTTCACAATAATTCCGACTGGAAAAAGAATGATATAAAGAAGAAATGAAAAAGTTCATACTGCGATTAAAATAATGTGATAAAGGAATGGAACTGAAGAATTACATGATGGTCAAAGTCATTTCGATAAAGATTTAAAAAGAATAATAAAATAAAATAAAAAGACACTGTATCAGAGAAGATTCGAATCCACGGCCTCTTGCACATTTAGTTTTCATCCTATCTATGTTTTACCACGTAACCAGACTATCAAACACCCCTTTCTTCATGCAACTTAATGACACAGAAAATTCCGACATTTTCTCGTCAAATTACTCGCAAATGTGGGCCCACCACGACGAATGGCTGCAGTGTGTGGTACCTGGAATCTTAACCAACATCATCGCATAGATAGTTCAAAAAGTCGATTGCACCGCTGGGTTATCTCTCCTTGCGAGAGATGGAATTTCCGAGTGCTGGTTCGTCCACTGAAGAGTGAAGTGAGAAACGATAACTGGTCCGAAGAACATCCTGCAGCTCCGTTAATCTCTGAAGGGATTTGCTCCAGCTGGCGTTAAAGCAGCCGCATATGTGGTCGATACCCAGCCGAAGCTGTCACTGCAGGAACCTTCCCTCGGCGTCGCAGTTTTATCGGCGGTTATAGGGGTTGGGGTTAGCCAGACGCCGGGCGATATCCCCGCGGAGGCGTCCGCCGTAACAGCTGTATACGGCTGGCAGCTGTTAAACCGCCACCGAAAGGCCGCCTTTATGCCCGCATAAATTACGGTTATGGCAGCGCCCTGCGTCTGGGGCGGCGCGTCGCGGCGCCGGCGCCGCCTTAAAGCTGCGAAAATATACTGGCTGGCCGCTCTGACCCGCTAGCGGCGCCCTTTGATGGGCGTTACGTGCCGCAGCACCGTCTCGAGTCGCTCGCTCAGCGCGGTCCCACCTGCGGCCCGTCGAAACAATGGAGCGTCTTCAGAACGCTGCCGCCCCGGAGGGCCTTATTGTGAGGACACGGGAAAGGACTTCTAGTCTCTGCGGATGGTTAACGGTGTCAGTTTGCTCGGTAGTTTGCACAATAGTGACATTAACTCCGTCTTCTTAACCCTTTCGTGAGCCGTGGGAAACATGCTTCTCACTACAATGAACTCGCTCCTAGTCCCGTGGGATTCACAGTTCCCACCTCTGTATGGTGCTACCACCTAGTGAACACTATAGGGTACTGCTTCCAATCGAAATTTCCCGCCCTTTTTGCTGTACCTTCGCGCAGAGGCGTTGTATAGCTGAGTGTTGCTCTGTAGAGGAGCCTTTCAGTGCTGTTTGCGTGACATTTTGTGATTTTTTTCCTCAGAGCTATAGTATAAGGTAAATACTTTTGATTTACCCAAATTTATGAAGGAAAACGTAAAATTGGAACGAGGAGAATTCCAGTTCGAAACAAAAGGAGCCATTTCTGCAGTGAAATGGAGAAAAGGAAAAACAAAGATGGTACTAATACAGAAATTTCTTGCCCTGAAGTTGTGGCAGAATACAGCAAAATAATGGGTGGTGTCGATAAGTTTGATCAATTACGAGAAAGGTATGCTATTGGCAGACGTTCTGTAAAATGGTGACACAGAATATTTTATTTACTCTTGGACATTGCTGCAGTGAACAGTTTTTATCCTGTGTAAAATAAGTAAAAGAGAAAGTGGACAGCATGATCAGCTCACATAAAGGATCCATCTAGCCAGACAATTGATCGCTGGCTTCTCATCCCAAAAAAGGCGTGGACAAAAACCTGTCTTTCTGGCAAGAAGGGGTAAAGTACCTGAAGATTTTCGTCATGTAGCTGTAGTGGAGCAATAACCCATTTTAGGAGAAACCTACTGGACGTGCCGTCATTGTAGTACCAAAGCTGCGGAAGAGAGTGCTAGGTGTGTTTGTACATATTGTCAAATACCACTTTGTATAGACCCATGTTTCAGAAAATTTCATGGAAAGTAATTGTGAACAATCATTGTAACAAGAGAAGTAAATTTATCAAATAAATATGAAATACATTGAAAATGTTGTTTTTGTCATTGATGTCCAAGGAAGGGCAGTGGGAAGAATACTTCCCACCTTGTTGTGTGACCTCACTTTCACAGTTGGAGCAAATTTGACATTCTGTGTGATAAATATACCTATCTGTTAACTACTATCTGCTCTCCATTCATTAAAAAAAACTGCTCAATAATTTTGCCCACGAAAGCGTTAAAGGACGTCCTGTAAAAGTGCCCTTCTTTTCAATACATCATCGTCGATCAGCACAGCGGAAAACCAGCCAAAGCTGCTAATTTCACTTTTTTTTATTTACTACCAGGTGTACCGGTATCAAGTGAGCGTCTTTTTTTTGTGAAAATGAAACACTAATTTTGAATTGAAAAGTAAAAACATTTTATTCAAAGTACTGACCAGTGCTTTCAATAGATTTTGACCACCTTTCTGGCAATTTGTGGACACCAAGCCAATAGAAATTGTAACAACAACGACTCTGTACTATTGTACATATCAGTAGGTCTTTTCTTTTGATTTTTCGATAAACTTGTGTAATTGATGTTCTGATTTCATTTCTTTTTTTTGTTTCATCCCATTATGTTAAGAAAACTGTAAATAAGTTTCAATGTGAATATTAATGTTTCTGTCAAATATCAAGGAATATTGTAATAGAATTGAAATGTAACAAATGTTGAAACTGTTGTAAGTGTTGTAAGATGTTAAAAATTGTAACTGTGCGTCTGGTCAATACGTAGGCAATGTGTTAGGATATGTAGAATTCAAAACCTCCGGTGAATACCCGGTCTGTCAGGGAGCGGTAACAGGTCGATGGCAGGCGAGCGCGGGAAAATGCGCGCGGGCACTGCACGGCACAACGGGCACTGTAGTAGTTGGAGTTTGGCATTGGTTTGAGCAACACCTTAAGGAGCGAGGAGGCTCTCCTGGAAGACATAGCTTCACTGAGCCTCGGGTATGCCGTTCCAACTCCCACACTGCATGGCAAAATTCCATAGGCACTAAATGGAAAAGTATTGCGACGCTAAGAAGAATTAAAGTGCCGATACATCAAGAGCCATAGCTGTGGTTGTATCTGTGCTCTGTGACTCGCCATCTCGCCGTCCGCCAACCGCCGCATCGATACTAGCAGAACTAGCTATTTTACAATGGTGTTTAAAGAAAGGTTTTATTAATGAACCAGTAAATAAATAACGAAGGTGTAACGAAGTTGAAAGATAACTTTAGTATTGATATAGTAATGAAGTTTATTATTTCGAGACAGATTTAAAGGCATTTAAATGAGCACTAAATAAGATGAAAAGAGTAGTAACTTATATACTGGAAATCTTGAACGCATGATAAACTCAGTAATCAATTTTTTTAATTCAGCGATCATAACAGTTTCAGGGTTCCCCCTCATTATTTGAATTCTGAAGTGCTCTAAATTGGTTTGAACAACAAAAGTTAAAGTTAATATAAAAGTAAAAATTTATCAGTATTTTATCTTTATCAAAATTGACTTTGTGTGTGGCACGAAAGTGCAATTTCTAGGGTAACCTATGCCCGATTTTAATCAGATTAATAGACAGTATAAAGCTTTGTAGTATACATTACAGTGTAGTGTTATGTATTCATCCATATCAGTACAGAACGTGAAACTATTAGTTCAATAGATTTTCTGGTTCTAAAATTCGACAATATTATGCAGTGTTACAACCTGTTGTTTTGCATGAATATATACCAACTTGCATAGGGCAGAAACTCAGTTAATGCCTAATTAGGCTGGCGACCGAATTATTATCTAATTGGTAGCATCTTCTGAGTTGCTTTAGGTCCATCCTGACGTGTAATTGCATTTCGAACTTACTTGACGGATCATTGTTATTACAGAGTGGATGTAAGTCTGATTTGCCACCATTCAGGTTCACGCGGTCGATAACTATACGAAAATCCTTTCTCATACGGTGAATCCCGCTCACTTACCATAGCACAGGCTTTAACGAGTAATATGTGAGGGGTTACAAAATGTTCGTCTTTTGAAGCAAACCAATCAGACACCGAATTTTCGACTTCTTCGTAGGAATCGAAGTGTTCCTCAGCCAATGCGTGTCCCATTGATGAAAACAAATAGTAGTCGGAAGGGACCAAGTCTGGTGAATACGGCGGGTGGGGTAGCAGCTCCCAGCCAAGTGTTTTGATTGTATCCTGAACCAGCTTTGCTTTGTGTGCAGATGCATTGTTATGCAAAAAAAATTACTTTACCACGTCTTGTGGCCCATTCTGGTCTTTTTTCGGTCAATGCATAGTTAAAATTGATCATTTGTTGTTTGTAGTGATTAGTATTCACAGTTTCACCGGGTTTTAGAAGCACACGATACACCACACCTTTCTGATCCCACCAAATACAGAGCATTGTCTTCTTGCCGAATCGATCTGGTTTTGCAGTCGATGTTGATGGTTGTCCCGGATTAAACCATGATTTTTTCCCGTTTAGAATTCTAAAAATAAACCCCTTTTTCATCGCCAGTATCAGTTCGATGCAAAATTGAATTTCTTTCATGTCTTTGAAGCAAAATTTGACAAATGGTTTTTCTGTTTTCCATCTGTCTTTCATTCAATTCATGTGGCACCCATTTTTCACACTTTTGGATCTTTCCCATAGCTTTCAAACGGTCAGAAATTGTTTGTTGTGCAACATTTAGCATTGCTGCCATTTGCTTCTGACTCAAAGTATCATCTTCATCCAATATTGCTTGCAATTTGGCGTCTTCGAACTTCCACGTTCTTCATTTCTTACATCAAAATCACTATTTCTGAACTTTTGAAACCATCTTTTGCATGTTGCTTCTGATAGAGCATGATCACGATATGCCTCGACAAGCATTAGATGCGACTCTGCAGCACTTTTTTTCAAATGAAAACAAAAAATTAATGCTTTCCGCAAATCATCACTTTATGGTACAAAATTCGACATTGTTAACACGATGAAAACTTATGATGTTGTTTGTTCCATGACTTGATGTATACTAAATATCTTTGACAGATTTCATACCAACCAAACATAAAAAATTAAGCCTCATCACAACAAATATTCGTAAAAATCGTAATCTAGTTAGGCGTTTCGTATTTAGGAAATCTGAAAAAAATTAGTGTTGTTAATGATTTCGCTATCCATAACTACTTCGTCTGCAGCACGTGGTCTCGCGGTAGCGTTCTCGCTTTCCGCGCGCGAGGTCTCAGGTTCGATTACCGGCGGGGTGAGCGATTTTCACCTGCCCCGAGATGACTGTGTGTTGTTGCGGCGTCGTCGTCGTCGTCATTCATCCTCATTACGCTCGAGGAAAGCAACGGCAAACCACCTCCTTTAGGACCTTGCCTAGTACAGCGGTGCAAGAAGCACTGGATTTCTTTTCCATTTTCCATAACTATTTTAAATTTTTCAGTAGAACTTGGCCCACAAATGTTCAAATGGTTCAAATGGCTCTGAGCACTGTGGGACTTAACATCTGAGGTCATCACTCGCCTAGAACTTAGAACTACTTAAACCTAACAACCTAAGGACATCACACACATCACTGTGCGGTTGATCCCGGCAAGGGTTCGAGTCCTCTCTCGGGCATGGGTGTGTGTGTTTGTCCTTAGGATAATTTAGGTTAAGTGGTGTGTAAGCTTAGGGACTGATGACCTTAGCAGTTAAGTCCCATAAGATTTCACACACATTTTTGTACATCACATACATCTATACCCGAGGCAGGATTCGAACCTGCGACCGTAGCAGTCGCGCGGTTCCGGACTGAAGCGCCTAGAACTGCTCAGCCACCGCGGCCGGCCACAAATGTATGTCTTAGTAGTGAAAGTGACTTTCCGCTACAACTTTCATATGCGTATGTTCAGTTTCAGGACCCCTCTCATGCAGATATATAACTTTAAAAAGCATGTCGCGAACGAAAATTAGCGACAGTTAACAAAATTCGTACTTTTAAAAAATATTTGTGCTAGTCATAGAGTACCCACCCCTTCATTCGGTGTAAACATTACGCAAGACGTATTGGTGTTACTAATCGTTGCTAAGATTGTGCTAAAATATATTTTCATGTTTGTTACCCTACTTATACATCATTAACTATTTGAAAAGTAGTTTTTAATAAACGTAAACACACTGCGGCGGCGCGGTTCTTTCCGTCCCTTTACGACGAACCTGCACCTATCTGTGAACATTGTCTCAGCAGCTCATCAGTAGGAAAACCTACTGTACTTCGACGTGAACCAGGTTGCAATTAAAGTCACTATTCCACGTTTCGGGAGAAAGTTTTCAAACGAAATGCGAGGTTGGAAATTTTGTCCTTAATTAATATATTCTGAAACTTAGGTGAACAAGTATCACTGCCAAGCCCGTGCTAGTCTTAACGCAGTAACTCACTATCCCTTTCACTCACGTTAGCAAGTTTATGGTGTTGCATTTCTCGAAAACGTAATAGCTACAAAATTCGATTCTTGTCACAAAATTCACTTAAAAATTCCGAAATTTCTACACACCCATCGGAATAATTACGCCGTCACTTTACAAAACTTTTGATGTATGAAACATTGCTAGATCCGGCAACTTATCATTTCCATCGGAACTACTACTACACACGTCCGAACTGTTTCATGGCTAGGCTCCGACTCCTCTCTAGAATACTCTAAACTCAACAGCCAATAGCAAAACAACATTCTCCCTCGTCATTCCGCGCTTTTCATCAATAACCAATCGCAAAATAGTAAAACTAACGACTGCACTTTTTACTGACGTAATTATCTAATATGCTGAAGTTTTGTTTATGCATAAAGCCATTTACTATTGTTATTTATACCTGAATTAACTTTCCCTTTACCATCAAATTACTTTACAAATCTATTCTACAAAAATTCCCTTTGTCCATATCCATACTTCTTCGAAATGTTCCCACACTAAATCCCACTACATAACACGTTAAACAATTATCTCCATATTAACCTTAAACCACACTCACGCATCATTCATACTGCTAAAACACATTTATAACATTTTACATACACAAAAAGACATAATAACACTTTTCGAAAATACTAGAACAGTTTACGAAAAACATTCTATTACTTTAGTGCACTCTAGTGGGCACAATCGAAACTAAATCAGTTCCCTATCCAATATTGTCCTCATCGACTGATACATAAACTACGTGCGCGTCCAGTCTCGCATCACCATCTGTCGCTATCCAGCTCTGAGACACATCTCCCACTTAACCGCAGGATCGGTATACGGCGCTACGCCTCAATATGTAACGAAATTTGCTTTCCTTTTTAGTGTTTTTTGTGGTGGGAGCAAAGTAACCCTCCCCCTTGGTATTACAGGTTACCGAAAATGTGTTGATATTGCTAGTGTTAAAATATTTAACACACAAACCGGTATTCGGGTCTAGAACCCATCGTCAGTGGCACATATTATGTATCACTGCATCTATGAGGTGAGTATTACTTATAAATTATTGATTATGATCTACAAATCGGTGTTCAAATTACGGACACAAGTTGACGGTATGTTACTGCTGCGAAATCTTCTAGGATGATTTTCTGGTCACATTGGACTCAGCTGTCACAGAATGTTCCATTCCATGATCGTGATTACGTTAGCTAGTTACTTAGTTTCATGTTCCGTGGATCATTTGCACCGTAAATCGTAATGCTGTGAAACAGGTCATTTTACATACTCAACACAACTTAGTTCTTAAAAATGGCTACATGCTGAAAATGTATAAAGCTGCTGTTTCCTTTTCTTTAAGAATCTACACATGTAATTTAGTAATTCCTACCCACTACACACATATAACAGTAATAGACTTCTTCTACAGAACAGAATCATCTGTTAAAGACAAGCTTTTTATTTCGAAATTTTACTTTGCTATCTGTCAGACACTTTACATCCCCAACGGAATTATCAAAACCTTTTGTCGCAGCATTGTGCACCCCATTCTGTACTAAAGACAACCTTAATGTGGAGTAATGGATGTCATTTTTGTTTCTGATATTTGAATTATGTATATCATTGTTACTTTTGAGGTGTACTGCATTATTTACAAAAACTGCATGAGGGAATAAATTCGCTGTGAAGCAGTAGTCAGAATGTCCAACTCCTTAAACAGATGGGTAAGCACCACATATCATTTTTAGAGCACGTTTTTGGGCAATGAAGACTTTCTTTCTAGAAGATGAGTTACTCCAGGAAATTATTCCATATGTCACTACTCAATGAAAATACGAAAAGTACGTCAACTTACGTAATCATCTCTCGATAAGATTTGCATTGATTCTAAGTACAAACGTGGCAGAACTATGTTGCTTCAGAAGTTCCAAAGTGTGTTGTTTCTAGTTCAAATTCTCATCAATCTGGATACCTAAGACTTTTGAAGTTTCCATCCTATTTGTTATTTACTTCCCATTTGTTGCACTTGTAACTGGTGTAGTACCCCTAGATGTGCAAAACTGAATACGTTGTGTCTTTTTAAAATTGATAGTGAGAGCATTCGCAGGAAACCAGTCAATGATACTCTTAAGAACAGTGATCAAAATTACTTCAGTTTCTGTATGTATGTTTTATGTGACAGCTGAGTCCAATATGACCCAGAAATGTCACTGTTTAAGATTTGACAGCAGTAACATACACGATAGCTTGTGTACGACGAGATGAACATTAATCTGAATATCACAACGGCTATGATTAATACTCATATCACTGACATAGAAATATATGCTACATGCCAATGATGATGGGTTTTACACCCTGTAACCTCCGTCCAGTTTCGCACCGAACTTTATTATTCACATACGCTGAAGATGAAGTTATATTTAATTAATTTAGCATAATAAGTAGTAGCTACTATCCATGAAACTCACTGTCATGCCTTTCTGTTCTTGTGAAATCTAAGGAAAACTACTAAATGATAACATCTCCTTTTTCAAATACTCGATTTAACTAATTAAAACACCCTTTTGTAAACCAACATTTATAAACGCTCAACAGAAATCAAATACTGTGTGCCATTACGCCTATATTCTGCCACTCATCTCCGGCCGCGTTACTGAACAACCGTCTCTAGCGTCTCGCACACCTGACTGCCAAACACTGACTCCAGCACTCGACTCTGGATTACCCACTCGAACATTGTTGACTGCATTGCAGTCTTTGCTTTAGTTTATGATCGCTGCATAGAGTGTATGATCGATACTATGTAACGGTACTGTACCCTTAATACCCCACCAAAATAACACTTTAATATGATAAAATATAATGCTGACGTTAGATTTGAATATTAAAGTTCACAAATGTATAGAAAAGCAAAAAAGGGGAAAAAATGAAAATTTAAAATTATTAAATTGCAGTAATCAGTCAAAACTATTTGCTTAACAATGGAGAACCTCAATTCATTACGAATAATTTTCATTTGAGTCCTGTTTATTTATTTTTTACCGTGTACAACTTAGTAACATCACTGAAAGTTCGTTATGCTTTAGTTAAAATGATGTTTGTGGGTTAAGGAATATCAACAAGGCAATCTGGCATGGTCACCATATACTATTGATCGGACTGATGTGGGAGGTCTGTTCAAAACATTTCGGAGCATTTGTAATGTCGTGAAAGTGGTGTGTTGAGGCGAAATGTGGTTGGTATCCCTGCACACGCCTGTGTTTAATGTGTAGCTGCCGGAAATTTCATTGTTGTATATTTGTTAGTTGTTGTTCAATGCTGTATTGAGTAGAACGTTGTGTCGCACAATTTACTAATTTTGAGATGGCAGAGCTAGAGGAATACGTGTCTGCATTAAATTTTGCGTGAAACTCAGGAAAATCTTTAAAGAGACACACCAAGTGACGCAGAAAGCCTACGGTGATGAGTTCTTCAGCCGTACTCGGTGTTACGAATGGTTCACACGGTTTGAAAATGGGGGGACTGATTTTACAGATAACCCTTGTTCAGGACGCCCTCCACATTCACCGACGACGTTCATGTCCGGAACCCGGAACGTCAACGAAATATCAAAGACTGACTGTCCGAGAGATTTCAGAAGAATGTAACATTTCAGTTGGATCATGTCATAAAATCCTGACACAGTATCTTGGAATGCATCGTATTGCTGCCAAGTTCGTCCTACGGCTCTTGAGTCAAGACCAGAAAGACCTTCGCCTCGAAATATGTGAAGAGCTCGTGGATCGCGCAGATGAGAATGTGATGATCCTTAAAAGAAACATAACTGGTGATGAGACATGGGTATACGGTTGTGATGTTGAGACCAAGTTTCAGTCTTCACACTGGGTCGGGAAAGGTTCTCCATGACCAAAAAAGATCATCTGGTCAGGTCACAAGTCAAAGAAATGCTAATAGTTTTCTTTGACTTTGGAGGATTGGTTTATCATGAATCCGTACCACAGGGACAAACTGCTAATCGACGTTACTATCGTGACGTGTTGGACGGCCTGCGACAAAAAATGGGAAGGAAGCGGTCTTCTTTCCTGTTGGTGGGTGACTATTCAAAAAAAAAAAAAAAAAAAAAAAAAAAAAAAAGCATTGTGCTGTCACATCCACCGTACTCTTCAGACCTGGCTCCTGTGGACTTTTTTTATTTCCAAACTTGAAAACCGCAGTGAAAGGATGAATATTTGGAACGATAGACGAGATAAAAGAAAATTGGCAGACGCCTCTTCGCGCGGTCCAACAAGAGGCGTATCAGGACTGCTTCCGGAAGTGGAAACGGCGTTGGGAGCAATGTATCAAATGTGGGGGATGTAGTGTAGCGACGTAAGTTTTCTATAAATGATTTTCTCTTGACATATGACCACGTGCAGACTTCGTCACCTACGTCAGTTACAAAACACTTCAAAATTATTTAAATTCTTTTTAAAGTTGTCTCTGAATGGTTCTTGAACGAAACTGTAATTAAAACATCATCATTTGAGTCGTATGCGCAGAATTACGTCACTCAGTCCAATTGGTTTGCGCAAACTTTTTTCAATTTAGTTGTCGTATGTTTCTTCTCAGAAATTATATTAATGCAAGTTATCTGCTTTAATGAATATTAAAACCACATTGAATAAACTTTTAAGACTCAAACTTGCGATGAACGTTGTCAAAAATTAATAATCTAGTCTAATCAATCAGTAATACTTCTTGCTTAATATAATTCTTCATAAATAAATTCTCGGAACAGGTATTTAAACTTTTGTAGTATACACTAGTTTATTATCTTCATATGTACTACATACAGACGTGAACATGAACCTTGACAAGACAGGAATGAACATTTACAACATGATTAAACTTTCTATGACGTCATTGTTGTAGAAACATTACAAATTCTTATTTTTTCAGTTTTTAGAAGCACGACTCAACAACTCGGTTTCAGGATCTTCTGTTGCTCTTTGGTTGTCGACCGCGACGTATAGTGGCCAGCAATTTGCTCTCTGATCCCGGCAGTAAAGATGCTGTCTCCGTTCGTTGCGCCGCCCTCTCCGTACATGAAACATAAAAATAAATACAAAACTTTAGATAATTCACAAACATTACAAATATTACAAAATACATAAACAAAACACTAACTTAAATTTATATTCACTTGCAAACTGGGCTGACCCTGGTGGATGGGTGACACTTCAGTTTCGCGTTCCACTACAAGGAGAGTACTTCGAAGGAGGCCATTCATAATAAATAAAAACGTAAGTTGGTAAAACTTTTATGGACAAAATTCAGGAATTATTTTAACAGATCTCGAATGGGTCTCCAAGACTGCGCCCTCAGAAATTATTTTTTATATATATATATATATATATATATATATATATATATATATATATATATATAGGGGGAAACCAGATGGCGCTATGGTTGGCCCGCTAGACGGCGCTGCCATAGGTCAAACGGATATCACCAGCATTTTTTAAATAGGAACCCACATTTTTTATTACATATTCGTGTAGTAAGTAAAGAAATACGAATCTTTTAGTTGGACCACTTTTTTCGCTTTGTGATAGATGGAGCTGTAATAGTCACAAACATACGGCTCACAATTTTAGACGAACAGTTCGTAACAGGTAGGTTTTTTAAATTAAAATACAGAACGTAGGTACGTTTGAACGTTTTATTTCGGTTGTTCCAATGTGATACGTGTACCTTTGTGAACTTATCATTTTGAGAACGCATGCTGTTACAGCGTTATTACCTGTAAATACCACATTAATGCAATAAATGATCAAAATGATGTCCGTCGACCTGAATGCATTTGGCAATACATGTAAAGACGTTCCTCTCAACAGCGAGTAGTTCGCCTTCCGTAATGTTCGCACATGCATTGACAGTGCGCTGACGCATGTTGTCAGGCGTTGTCGATGGATCACGATAGCAAATATCCTTCAACTTTCTCCACTGAAAGAAATCCGGGGATGTCAGATCCGGTGAACGTGTGGGCTATGTCTTGAAATATGCTGTTCAATACCGCTTCAACCACACGTCAGCTATGTGCCGGACATCCATCATGTTGGAAGTACATCGCCATTCTCTCATGCAGTGACACAACCTTGTAGGAACATCGGTAGAACATTACATAGGAAATCAGTATACATTGCACCATTTAGATTGCCATCGACAAAATGGGTGCCAATTATCCTTCCTCCCATAATGCTGCACCATACATTAACCCGCCAAGGTCGCTGATGTTCCACTTGTCGCAGCCATCGTGGATTTTCCGTTGCCCAATAGTGCATATTATTCCGGTTTACGTTACCGCTGTTGGTGTACGACGCTTCGTCGCTAAATAGAACGCGTGCAAAAAATCTGTCATCGTCCCGTAATTTCTCTTGTGCCCAATGGCAGAACTGTACACGACGTTCGGAGTCGTCACTATGCAATTCCTGGTGCACAGAAATATGGTACGGGTGGAATCGATGTTGATGCAGTATTCTCAACACCGACGTTTTTGAGATTCCCGATTCTCGATCAATTTGTCTGCTACTGATGTGCGGATTAGCCACGACA
This sequence comes from Schistocerca americana, assembly GCF_021461395.2. NCBI lineage: Eukaryota > Metazoa > Arthropoda > Insecta > Orthoptera > Acrididae > Schistocerca > Schistocerca americana. Next base: position 850,930,206 of record NC_060121.1, read on the forward strand.
GCAGCTAAAACACCTACTTGGGTATCATCATTTGTTGCAGGTCGTGGTTGACGTTTCATATGTGGATGAACACTTCCTGTTTCCTTAAATAACGTAACTATCCGGCGAACACTCCAGACACTTGGATGACGTCGTCCAGGATACCGAGCAGCATACATAGCACACGCCCGTTGGGCATTTTGAGCACAATAGTCATACATCAACACGATATTGACCTTTTCCGCATTTGGTAAACGGTTCATTTTAACACGGGTAATGTATCACGAAGCCAATACCGTCCGCTGTGACTATTATAGCGCCATTTAGCACAAAGCGAAAAACGTGGTCCAACTAAAACATTCATATTTCTTTACATACTAGACGAATATGTAATAGAAAATATATATACAGGGTGGTCCATTGATAGTGACCGGGCCAAATATTTCTCGAAATGAGCATCAAACGAAAAAACTACAAAGAACGAAACTCGTCTATCATATATACCCTGCCATCTGCAGAAACATCAATGCATAAGCGCGACCTGTTTTTCGTAAGTGAATACTACATGCCTCAGCTCTCATTTCTAGACTTTCTAATTATTTTAAAATGTAATTGGTTCAAATGGTTCTGAGCACTATGGGACTTAACTGCTGAGGTCATCAGTCCACTAGAACTTAGAACTACTTAAACAGAACCAACCTAAGGACATGACATACATCCATGCCCGAGGTAGGATTCGAATCTGCGACCGTAGCGGTCGCGCGGTTCCAGACAGCAGCGTCTAGAACCGCTCGGCCACTCCGGCCGGCTAAAATGGAATCTATGGAGTTTACTGATGCTAGTAATTTGTACGTTTTAAGTTGTCAAAACATTGTTTGTTAACAGACAATTGGCTTCATGTACTCTTGTACCACTCAATGTGCCCCAAAACGACCTGTTACACATTAGCCGGCTGCTGTGGCCGAGCGGCTCTAGGCGCTTCAGTCCGGAACCGCGCTGCTGCTACGGTCGCTGGTTCGAATCTTGTCTTGGGCATTGATGTGTCTGATGTCCTTAGGTTAGTTAGGTTTAAGTAGTTCTAAGTCTAGGGGACTGATGACCTCAGATCTTAAGTTCCATAGTGCTTACTTAGAGCCGTTTGAACCATTTTGTTACACATTATTTTGTAAACGCATTTTGTAAAATATTGGAAAGTGTTTTCCATGAATTATTTACAGATGAAATGGTTTGATACGATGCAACGTTGAAAATTCAGCTGTAAATAGAAAAATGGAGCTTATTCCACGTATCCAGCGCCACTTAGCGGTTAGGCCACTTGACTTCCAGTTTGTCCCCTGTAGCAGTTTTCTCTTCTATCTAATGGACCGTCTTATATCATTGACATAACACTGATGGGGTAGAAAGCCATATTCTGATAATTATATTACGTCTCTAAGCAATGCAGAAATTTAACATATTTTCATATCTTCTGCACCAGTTTTGTGTTGTTATTTTATAGCCTTTGTAAATGACAAAATGTCGAAACGCAAAATATGATTTTGGAAATAAGTAGTGTGGTCAAGACATCATAAAATATATTCAAGTGAATGTAACAGTTCTGTGATTGCACGTAATAACTAATGAAGGAATAAACACATGTTACCGTTCTTCGACGAATATAAAACGTTTCCGAACCGAAAGAAGTGATATTACATTTAATATTCTGACAGGAATAGTTGAGTAATAGTCAATACCTATAGAACCCAAACTAGAGAAGTAAAGTGGGTGGTAGAGAAAGACAAGTTTGTGTTCCAGGAGACGTAAGACAGCTTCTGTTTCCTAACGTTCATGTTAACGATGTAATACGGGACAACAAGAATACAAACGGAAAAAGAAATCAGGTGCTAAGGTTTACAGTTTGTTCTTCTGTTTGAAAGTACAGATTACTTAGTAGGACTACTGACGGGGTGGACAGCAAACTTAGACTTCGAGCTAAGGATACAGATACGTCAGTGATAAAGAGCAGTAGAAGGGACATTGACGGTTGTAGAATGTCAACATTCTAAAAAAGAAAAAGCTTTGTAGAAATGGAAAAAATTATCGTATGAAAATAAAGCCATAAAGGACAGGAATCATTTGTACACATATTACGCCAGGCGAAAATGTAGCTGACACTAGAATGAAATAAAAATTACATGGAGATATAACTCTGGATGTAGTGTTGTGTGGAAATAAAGTGAGGGCTATTACGTTAACTTTGAAGTGTATTGTGTCTATAAAATTCGCTTCTAGTAGTAGTGGTTAATACGTTCTACATGAGGGTGCTCTGATTAAAGACGTCCTCTTTACTAACTGAATAAAGCCCGTGCAAGTATGATTTCATACAGAGACACGCATTTGCCACAATGCACATTTTTTGCTACCAGAAATGGTTTACTGTAGTCAACTGAACAAATTTCTCATCGCTGAATCTACTCTTGGTTCCCGTAAGCATAACCTACATTATGTGTAGCTGGATGTTTAATTATTATGGATTTAGTTACAGCTTAAAATACTTGACTGTTCTTATGCAGTAGTTCGTCGTTCCCACAAAACATTGTATCGATACGGCGAAACATATGCTGATCTGGAAGTCTCGTGGCAAACTGACCTTCTGGAATCTGAAAATAAATTATTAAAGTAATAGGTGTCCTCTCTACCATTACAATGCGTAAGACGTGACAACCGGTTCCCACCAAACTAATAGTTTAGCTGAAGGCTCACTTATTATTCCTGTGCAAGAGAATAGTGCCAGGCCTCATGGCTAGTCACTGTCACAATCACGAAAATTAAAAACCATTTAATTAAGTTGATTAACGGAACGAGATGCAAATAAGGGTATGAGAAGCCCTTTTGACTTGTGATTATTAAATACCAAAAATACTGATGTTTTAGGTAGAATAATAAGCTGAATATTATATGAACCACGCAGTACACACACGACTGTCATACAAAGACGTGTTCTTCTGGGTCGCCGTGTAAAATAAAAAAAAGTTCAAAAACCCTTTGGTGGATGAAATACCGACTTGCTAAACTCGATTACGACCAAGTGCAGTATGTAATGTAACGTATATGTAGCATGTAATGTAACGTATATATACCTAATGTGTATAACGTAGCTACAGCCAATGTTACCTATGTTCGTCTGTGAAAATGGATTCGATAAGCAACCTGAGCTATCAGTAAACGGAATCTAACCAGCATAAAATTCTATGCGTGTTGTATGAGTGTCACTTTCACTGTCATTTAAGCCCTCAACAGATCTTTAATGAATAACTTAAAACTAACATTTGGATGAGTTATCTGACTGCGTATTTGAATATGAAAGACTACAGGAACAAATAAACCTGTAACAATGAATACCTGAGCTATCTGGATGGGTTTTTGAACAAGAATGTACAAGTGATACAGAATCTGTCTTGTGCATTGGAATTTACTGGATTAGAGTACATGACACGTTGTCGTGTGTCAGTGTCTCTGTTTCGGCCCTAAATTTAGCACTCATCTCTTTCGATGACTGCCTTTTTCCATGGGGTTTACAGCAATTCACAGCAGCATGTGGCAACAGCGGCTAAAGCTTATTGTTACTAAGAATGAATTTAATAAAAAGGAGTTTGTTTGGGTCCTGTTAACTACTAATAACTTCTGAAAAAGGATTTCATAAATTAAGTCTATTTAAAACTTCAGAATCATCATAACCCATAACCAATAATAGACAACGACAATCACAATGACATAGGTATCAATAATGACTGAGTTCCAGATTAACAAGTTATTTAAATTTCGAGGTTACATTAAAATTTAATTACCAGCATATTTATTTATTAGATGTGGAGAATAATAATTATTGGAGGATAAGGAGGCGTCTTTAACTGGCAGGCAAAACACGGGATTATTGCAAACTAAGACTAATAATCACGAGGCTAACAATGCAATTGCTTTTGCGCTATGCATGCGAATTTTACCTTCCACTCTCACAGAGAGACCTCGTCTCACAACAATGCTTAGAATCACGCTGCCATATTTCGCCCTGAGATTGTTACTGTCGACACCTGACTGCTTACACAACGCAAAGAATCAAAGAATAGCGTTAAGTTGGATACACTGTTTTCATTGTAATGGAGAATTTCTAATACACTCCTTACAGTAAACAGGACGTAAAATGCTCCACATCAATTATAGCCACAAATACCTGTCTGCTGTTCATTCTACTTCTGTAATCGTGGAACATTACTTTTCCATGTGGCTGAACAAGTCCTTATATGTAGAAAAATATTACCTTGTCTTCCAGAACAGACGTATGGAGAAATATTCGGTACAGTTCTCAATACCACTTCAGAATAGAAACCATAAGCTGCTTTAAATTTCGCTCTTCATCTTTCTTAGTATAGGACGATGAAGAAGGTTTTGTTGTGCTCCAAGCTTGTAAACTGTGTGGGCCATAACAGCGGCCTCAATCCTCAATGCTTAAGACAGCTCTCGGTACAACCAACTTAGCCAAGACGAACTACTATAGCGGAAATACACTGAAGCGCCAAAGAAAACCAGGTATAGGCATGCGTATTCAAATGCACAGATATGTATACAGGCAGAATACAGCAATGCGGTCGGCAACGCCTATATAAGACAAAAAGTGTCTGGCGCAGTTGTTAGATCGATTCCTGCAGCTACAATGGCGGGTTATCAAGATTTGAGTTTCAACGCGGTGTTATAGTCGGCGCACGATTTATGGAACACAGCATCTCCTAGGTAGCGATGAAGTGGGGATTTTCCTGCAGGAATCCAGTAAAACAGCAAATCTACGACATCCTTGCAGCCGGCAAAAGATCCTGCAAGAACGAGACCAGCGATGACTGAAGAGAATCCTTCATCCTGGCAGAAGTGCGAACGGTCCGCAACTTGCTGCAGATTTCAGTGCTGGACTATCAACAAGTGTCACAGTGCGAACCATTCAATGAAACATCATCGATATGGACATGGAAACTGCATGTCAGCAGGGGACTGTTCAAGCTCGTGGAGGCTCTGTCATGGTACGGTGCGTGTGCAGTTGGAGTGATGTGGGACACCTGACTCTTCTAGATACGACTCTGACAGGTGGCATGTACGTAAGCATCATGTCCACTGTGCCTCCCGACGGACTTGGGCAATCTCAGGAGCACAGTACGATACACTACACGTCCAGAATTGCTACACAGTGGATCCAAAAATGGTTCAGATGGCTCTGAGCACTATGGGACTTAACATCTGAGGTCATCAGTCCCCTAGAACGTAGAACTACTTAAACCTAACTAACCTAGGGTCATCACACACATCCATGCCCGAGGCAGGATTCGAACCTGCGACCGTAGCGGTCTCGCGGTTCCAGACTGAAGCGCCTAGAGCCGCTCGGCCACTCCGGCCGGCAGTGGATCCAGGAACACTCTTATGAGTAACTTCCGCTGGCCACCAAACTACCCAGACATGAACATTATTGAGCATATCTGGCTGCCTTGCAATGTGCTGTTCAGAAGAGTCCTCCACCCGTCGTACTCTCCCGGATTTATGCACAACCATGCAGGGCTCATGGTGTCAGTTCCCTACAGCACTACTTCAGACATTAGTCGAGTCCACTCCACGTCGTGTTGCGGCACTTCTGCGTACTCGCGGGGGCCCTACACCATATTAGGCGGGCGTACCAGTTTCTTTAGCTCTTCAGTGCAGCAATGAGTAAACAGAAATCGATCAGTGGGGACAGATACGACAGCAAAGGTTGCTCGCGAGTAGTAGCTTGTGGAAGTTGGCAGGTCACAACAGACCACGTTTAAACTGTTGCAATTAAAATTAAGCGGGCTGATAAATTACAAAGTGAAAAGTTGACAGAAGGAATACTGAGGAAAGATCTCTCAGCTCGATTATAACGAGAAAATGGGACAAATTAATGGCAGATTTCTTAGGGCTCTAATAATTGGTTTGTCAACGCAAGAAAGAGAAGGGATTAAAATTTATGGGGACAAAACAGTGCTAGAATAAGCAAATTACATTAAGATTAAAAATGAATATAGTAGTTCTGTAGAGATGGGAAGAACTGCAAAAAATTAGAAGGGACATAAATATACATTAAAAGTTTCTGAAGCCTGATTAACGAATATAAAATTTTTCTCTATATCGCACAACTGTCGTGATATGAAAGACTGTAATTAAGGATAAGTGCTCAAAGGTGTGTCAATTGACTATAAAAGCATTGTTTTTGACATCAACACGGACTGCAAAAGCAACTGGAAATTTGACTTTACTTCGTCTTCTTCTTACTTTTATTTTCTTTTATTCTTCTAATTTGTTAGGGCAGGCGAGCAGTACCCATGTGTCCGTCTAGTTCCCAGCATGGGTTCAATCTACATTCTGCTTCACGACTGGGGTACACAGTGAATATTTCATTTGTCGAGAGCACTGCAGCAACATTTTTTAGACCCACTGTATATGCGTTGACAATGACGTGGATGATTGTATGGCACCAGGAATCAAATATTGCATGCGACGCCCCTGAATTCACTTGCGAAGAGCGGAGCAATAATTAAGATAAAATATTTATTGTAAAATTGCGTTGGTTATTTTTTGGCTTTCCTGTTACCGCCAAAAGACCCACACATTTTCTCCACAAAATTCAGCAAACCTCTCTTCTCTCGAGAGTACAATTATCTGGAAGTCAATGTTTTTTCAGCAAATAACCGAAAGCACTCTGCGGTCTGGGCTTTTAAGACAGAAACTGGAGCTCCACACACGTGTATCGGGTTCTCTGCTGGCAGAAGCTAACCGATGTGAGATCGGAGCAACAGATAAACCTGAGAATATCTCTCTCCCAAAATGTACAGATGGTATACAATTCGATATGTTTTTGAAAATTAGCCAGAACACTAAGATGATGAATAGGTTTTTTTCAAACTCAACAAAAAAATTGGTAAGCAGTATTATTGTGTACAACAAACACTACCACCTAACACAAAAGAAAGATAACAGATCGTATTATTATAGCATTATTTGGTCATCGATTATCAGAGAATTGACGTATTTTAATGGAAGTTGTGTCAAAGTAAGGACGTAACTCTTGTTTTAATTAAGTGAACAGTAAATGTACCTGCAAAATCTGCTGAATAATTCGAAGGCATAAGTGAATTTAGACTTTCTCGGCGAATCTCGATGATGAAGTCTTCTCGGTTTATCAGCCGAGCCAAGGCGTTGTTCTGCAGCAACGTTACAACAAATTTCCTACTTGTCATCTTCAGGCGAAGACTTCATCAATCCCAAGGTAGTTACCTAGTGGCCCACACCGGATTCGTGAAAAGACTGGATAGTTCTAATAGCACGCATCTTGACTAAGAATATTTTGTGAGTCTGAGTTGCGCTACTCCACCAAATACTATAAAATGTAACTTCAAGTGGAAAAAGGATGCAAAACAAACCTTCTGAAATGCGTAACAGTATCAACGGCAAATGATGGGTTCTGCAATAAGTCGTGAATATCTGCCTGAATTCTGATAAATTAGCGAGATCCCAGTCATGGAATTAAATGTTAAAACCCTGTAACATAGGTGTTACGGTCGAGGATTTCTTGAAGTCTGTCTTGCGTAACAGAGCCGTGTGCTAAAATCTGTTATACGCTTAAGACGGAATTCAGTTTGATTTTTTACTGGTAAGAATGCAGCATCACGCTCAAGGAGAAAGTTGACTTTTTTAAAAAAATTCGGGTATCCTGTTCATATAAACTGTTATATTGACGCACACCCAGACACACACACACACACACACACACACACACACACACACACACACATGTGCGCTTGCTTGCTGATACTCAACTTACGTTACATATACATCGCATCAGTCACTAATTATTTTGAAGGGTTCAGACTCATTACGTAATTACATTATATGACGATATGCGTAAAACAGATTGTTCTTCGTCTCTGTCACTGTTTCTCAAATACGTTTTATTCTGTAAACAGTTGCATTATCGGAGACAGACAGTTTTCTCAGGGAAGATGCTAGTTCACAAATTCAAGATAATGAGCGTTTTCACAAACTTGCCGAGTTCCTTCAAGAACTGCAGGAGAAAATTGGCGTACCCACCGCAGTACAGCATTTATAAGAAATTTTTCTGTATGGTGCCCTTGATAACGTTTGACTTTCGGAATAGTTGTAGAAAATTTCTGGAATCTTGAAGTGTCCACAAACATTGCTGTTGTAGAATCTCTGGTTGTACGTACTCGCAGTGCTATCCATCATCCAGATTATGTATTTGCCATTCTTGCGACGTGTAAGCTTTGAGTTTTCGCTGCCATCTTCTTCCGAATAACTTCTACTTTCCTACCAACGCTCAAAATACGCCCGACTGTTTAAATGTTTTTGCTTAGCAGACATGAGACTGATTGAGATATTGGAATTTTATCACGGTAATATCTCGTGACGCTTCTTTTGCGCATTTGATACCTCTAAGATTACTATAATTTCTGTTGTTGCTGCCAGAGAAAACTCATGTAATTCAAACTGCCTGTTTGTTAAATCAGTACAAGCAATTCTGGTCTAAATTTTTTGCCATCGGTTCATAACAATATAACCGTAAACAAGCCAGTAAGTTCATTTTAATACTTTGGTACTCAGCGGAGATCTGCTGTTGTGAAGCTCACAAATGTTATCCATAACTTCGCTGAAGTTATTATTTGCGATATATTCTTGTGCTTTTAGTGAAAGTTCCTTCTTTACCCAGTAATGGACGCTGTCTGACTCTTCGAAGACTGAAAATAGTAGAAGTTACCTGGCTCACAAATATTTCACGTATGCAAAGGATATGTCCTAATTATAAAACAAGAAATATATCTGTATCTCATGCATCTGTCGTTCATTCCATGATAATAGAAGACAAGATACAAGGTACACAATAAAAGTACTTATTCGTTCCTCCAATTTTACTTACTAATTAGAATTAGTCTGAACGGCTGTTAACTACATGCCTTTCTTTCCCTAACTGATATGAGACAAGATTTCTGGCTGCAATATAATTTGGGCAGAAAGAAGGAAAAGCCACGAAGACGAGATTTAAAAGTAGCCTTTGACGATTGCCTCATAAGTACAGGAAACTCTGTGGTGAAATGTGAAATATATTTTTGGAACTTCTCATGTGTGTCGTTTTTTCAGCGCTGATCAAATTAAAAATTTCGGTCTTATCTACAGTAGCAAGTAGTATTCAAAGGGAAAAAATAGGTGGTAGTTCATCAAGTTGCACAATGGTGTGGTTCCAGTATAAAAAAATCCAATAACTGAGTCCTCTCTTTCGATAGAGCGTCATATGAATGCGCTTTGCTGATCCGATTTTCTGCGGGAGTTAATCAAGTTACTGAACGGATCTAACGGACACAATCTGTCCTGCACCGGAGCACAATCCCCTCTGGCCTCCCCTGGGCCTCTCCCGACGCTTAACGCACTCGAGTGTCCGGATCAATGTGTCCGGGGTGTGAGCTGGGACTCAGTTGTCACACGCAATGCACGCAGATTTCTGGCCTCCCACACGGTGGTGCACCAGTCAGCTTAGCTTCCAGCTATTTACATTTTGTGTACGAACTGTAGAACAGAAAGAAGCTGCTTTGGAAACAATTTTCTTACTTTGCTTATACTGCATTCCAAAAAATTGTCAAGAAATGTAACAGAAATGTAAATCGTGACTCTTGAATCACGATTTTAAATTTCGAACTGTAATCAACGCAAGTACAAAAAAAATTGTTGGAAAAAGATAGAATATATAAAATGTAGTAATAAGTGTGTAACACTTCATTTAAATATCCCGATTTCTCAGCGGAGTGTGCGCTGGTGTTAAAATGGTTCAAATGGCTCTGAGCACTATGGCACTTAACATCTGAGGTCATCAGTCCCCTAGAACTTAGAACTACTTAAACATAACTAACCTAAGGACATCACACACATCTATGCCCGAGGCAGGATTCGAACCTGCGACCGTTGCGGTCGCGCGCTTCCGGACTGAAGCGCCTAGAACCGCTCGGTCACACTGGCCGGCGCTGCACTTGTACTTTCACGTTTATACTTCGCTATCACCTCGGAAACAGTGAACCTAAGGATGTTCAGGGATGTGGAAATTTCGTTTACAGACGTTTGACACAAGTGACACGCAATCACCTGACCATGTTCGAAGTCCGTGAGTTCCGCGGAGCGCCCCATTCTGTTGTCTGACGATGTCTAATGACTACTGAGGTCGCTGATATGGAGTACCTGGCAGTAGGCGGCAGCACAATGCACGTAATATGAAAAACGTATTTTATTGGGTGTGTCCGGATACTTTTGAACACATAGTGTATGTGATTAACGCTGTATCAGTATCGTGTTAACTAAAAGCTATAATACGCCGAAGTCGCAAGCTTTCATTCTACTCCCGAGCTTACAACACCCTCATTGGCATTGTAGCGAGAAGGAAGTGCTTCTCTTGGGGGTATCACTAACCTGGTGTCTTGCTGCTTCGTAGCACAGAAGTAGAAGTAGCGCTCAGTCGCCAGGTTCCATGTAGGTGGTGATCCTGCCGAATTGGAGTGTTTAGGGATGCCAGTTGTTAATTGTCAACAACGTTTGTACTATACTTGTTTTGATTCAGAAATTGCTTTGTCACGCACGTCACAGGATCAGTATTTGCAATATGGTGGCTCTGGACTACGCCGTTATTCGACCATTTGTAATACATTAACACAGTTTACTGACTTTACATAATGATAGACAGTGCCCACGACACGTGGCGTTCTGATAACTAATAACTTCACTTTATGTCTTGTTTAACATCTGAAATATGCACTCGCGATCGTTCTCTTTTAGAGCGGCCCCCGTTACTCGACCTTGCGTTTTGAGTGCCTCCTTACTACTAATTCGCCCTGTCTTCCCGAAGGGCAAGAGAGACCATCCCCCCTTTCTCCCTCAGCGAATAGGGATAGTTCTCTCGTTTATATAATCTCCGAACAATCAGCCAATTGCCGTTCAGATGGCTGTTGCTAGGCGGATCTGACGTCACATTTGCAGACATTGTGACGGAAGTTTGTCTCGGAACACTGTCTCAGATTGTAAGATCCTACTCCCGAATAGTCGTATCTTGCCCCTACTAAGGTTGCACAACATTGCCTCCTATGATTTCTCATCACTAATGCTCCTTGCTGTCGCTTAATTGTTAAACGTACATGTAGCCTGGCTGGTACTGAGCATTCCCGATCGCATAAATAAGTATAATGCTTGGCTTAAACACGTGGAGGGAAACTACATATGCATTACAAGCTACGTCCTAATTTCCTTCTCCCGATGTGACGAGGACTTGTATATTTAAATGTAGATTTTCGGAGACAAAGTCAACGCAAGGAGAGAATAGTTGCCGCCGCAGTCACGCCGACATTGTTGTACATGGCTGGGGAGACAATATGCGGATAAACGTGCATTACCATAATTATTTCAGATTAGGACAATCCACATTATCTCCTACCAATATGAAATGGACTCGCATTTGGCAGAATCTGATTTCTAATCCCCGGGCAGACATAATTATATAGGTTCTCCATAGTTCTTTTTAAATCGATAAAGGAAAGTACTGGTGTGGCTCTTTCGAAAAACGTAGAGGCGTTTTCCACCGCATTCACAGGCCAGTCCGTGCTACAGTTCTGTTTTTACCGTTACATATCTCTTATTTCGCCTCGTAACCATACCCCTCACGTTGACGGGCAAGGCTGTGAAGAATATGTCAATGAACTGTATTCGAAACATATTTTGTGCAAGACATGTAGAGCTACAGTGCCGTTCGGTGCAGGCTTGGTGCTAGATGTTCATCAAAGCTTTCTCATTCATGGTCACAAATTGAGGCGACTGACCTGCCGAAATAACTCATGTGATCTCAAAGAAGCCTCCATGACGTAACGACAGCTGTTCACATTGCTCTCAGTACCTAGGAGTCGAAACTGCTATTTGAACTCAATGGCGTCACAGACAGTACCACTGTAGCGCTCAAGAAAGAAAGAGAGTGGCAACATACTGGTTAGCACTCTGAACTCGCATTCGCGAGGACAACAGTTCAGATCTACATCGTGATTTAGGTTTTCCGTGATATTCCTAAATTGCTTAAGGCAAATGCCGGGACTATTTCTTCGTAAGCGCGCGGCCGCTTTCACTCTCAGTTCTTCCCTAATCCGAGCTTGTGCTCCGTCTCTAATGATCTCGTTGTCAACGAGACGTTAAACACTAATGTTCTCCTCCTGCTTCAAAACTGGAGGCTGCCAAACTGCGGTCCCCAAGTTTAGACGACACTTGCACTGTTCGTTCTCGCTTCCCACGCCCGGGTTCCCGGGTTCGATTCCCGGCGGGGTCAGGGATTTTCTCTGCCTCGTGACGGCTGGGTGTTGTGTGATGTCCTTAGGTTAGTTAGGTTTAAGTAGTTCTAAGTTCTAGGGGACTGATGACCATAGATGTTAAGTTCCATAGTGCTCAGAGCCATTTGAACCATTTTGAACTTGCACTGTTAACACAGTCTGAGGAAAGAAATGCAAGAGGAAGCTGTCTCGTAGAATTTTGCACAGAGCACAATTTAATCATCGCTAGCATTTGGTTTAATAATCATGAAAGAAGGTCGTATAGGTGGAAGAGACGTAGAGACATCGGCACGTTTCAGTTTGATAATATGATTGTAAGACATAGATTTTGGAACCAGATTTTCAATTGTAAGACATTTCTGACCGCAATTTATTGGTACTGAACTGTAGATTAAAACTGAAGAAATTGCAGAGAGATAGGAAATTAAGGAGATGGGACCTGGATAGACTAAATAAACCAGAGGCTGTTGAGAGTTTCAGAGGAAGCATTAGGGAAGTACTGACAAGAACAAGGAAAAGGAGTAGAATCGAAGAAAAATGGGTAGGTTTGAGATATAAAATACTGAAGGCAGCAGAGGATCAAGTAGATGAAAATATGAGGGCTATTGTAAATCCTTGGGTAACACAAGAGATACTGAATTTAATTGATGAAAGAAGAAAATACAAAAATGCGCTAAATCAAGCATGCGAAATGGAATACAAACGTTTAAAAAATGAGACCGAGAGAAAATGCAAAATGACTAAGCAGGGGTGGCTAAAGGACAAATGTAAAGACTCAAAAGCATATATCACTAGGGGAAAGATAGATTCCATTCACAAGAAAATCAAAGAGACCGTTGGAGAAAACAGAACCACCTGTACGAATATCAACAGTACGAATATCAAGAGCTCAGATTGAGAATGAGTCTTATGCAAAGAAGGGAAAGCTGAAAGGTGGAAAGAGTATATAGGGGGTCTATACAAGAGAGATGTACTTGAGGGCAATATTATAGAAGTTGAAGAGCACGTAGATGAAGATTTGATGCGAGATATGATACTGCTTGAACAATTTGACAGAGCGCTGAAATAGCTAAGTCGAATCAAGGCCCCAGGAATAGACGACATTCCGTTACAGCTGCTGAGAGCTTTGGGAGAGCCAACCACGACAAAACTCTTCCACCTGGTGAGCGATCAGGATGTATGGGACAGGCGAAATACCCTCAGACTTCAAGAAGAATATAATAATTCCAATTCCAAAGTAAGCAGGTGCTGACTGGTGTGAATATTACAGAACTATCAGTTTACTAAATCATGGCTGCAAAATACTAACACGAATTCTTTACAGAAGAATGAAAAAACTGGTCGAACACGACCTCGGGGATGATCAGTTTGGATTCGGGGAAAATGTAGGAACACGCGAGGCAATACTGACGCTGCGACGTCTCTTAGAAAAAAGGTTAAGGAAAGGAGAATGCTTTGAAAATGTTGAGTGGAATACGCTTTGAAATTCTGAGGGTGGAAGGGTAAAATACAGAGATCGAAAGGCTATTCACAACTTGTATAGAAACAAGACGGCAGTTATAAGAGTCAAGGGGCGTGAAAGGGCAACGGTGGTTGAGAAAGGAGTGAGACAGGGCTGTAGCTTATCCTCGTTGTTATTCAGTTTGTACATTGAGCAAACAGTAAAGGAAACAAAAATTTGGGGAGAAAATTAAAGTCGAGGGAGAAGAAATAGGAACTTAAAGGGTGTCCGATGAAATTGTAATTCTGTCAGAGACACAAAAGGACTTGAAAGAGCAACTGAACGGAGTGGACAGGATCTTGAAAGGAGGATATGTGATGAACACCAATAAAAGCAAAACAGGAAACGGGACACTTGAAGTAGTAGATGAGTTTTGCTATTTGGAAACTAAGTAACTGATTATAGCCGAAGTAGAAAGGATATAAAACGTACACTGGGAATGGCGAGAAATGCGTTTCTGGAAAAGGGAAATTTGTTAACATCAAGTGTAAATTTAAGCGTAATCAAGTGTTTTCTGAAAGAATTTACATGGAGTGTAGCTATGAGTTGAAGTGAAACACGGACGATAAACAGTTTAGGCAAGAAGAGAATAGAAGCTTTTGAAACGTGGTACTACACAAGAATGCTAAAGATTATAAGGGTAGATCACGTAACTAATGAGGAGGTAGTGAACAGAAATGGAGAGACAAGAAATTGTGGCACAGTTTGACCAAAAGAAGGCATCGTTTGAGAGGACACGTTCTGAGACATCGAGAAATCATCCATTTAGTATTGGAAGAAAGTGTGTGGGGTAAAAATTGTAGCGGGAGACCAAGATATGAATACAGTAAGCAGATTCAGAAAGATGTAGATTAATGGAGAGCTTCATTAAACCAGTCTGCTGACTGAAGATCACAACAGGGACAACAACGTAGGGGTTGCAGTATATTCGCAGAATCATCATTTAAAGCCTGTTCTTGAAACTTTGTTAGAAGACTTTCTCGGCATAATTTACGTCTATCTTTAAGAGTCTGTCAGTTCAGTTTCTTCACCATTTCTGTAACACTTTCCCACGGGTCAAACAAACCTGTGCTCATTCGTACTGCGCATCTCCGTATACGTTCAATATACACTTATAGTCCTATCTGGTACTGGTCCTACACACTTGAGCAATATTCTGGAATGTGTCGCACGAGTGATTTGTAAGTAATCTCCTTTGTAGATTGGTTGCATTTCCCCAAGTATTCTGGCAATAAACTACCTGCTGTACCCACAACCGAGTGTATGAGATCGTTCCAGTTCATATCCCAACAAAATGTTAAATGACTGACTAATATTATAGCCGTAGGATATTAATTTTTTTTTTTCGTTTACTGAAGTGCGCAGTTTTACATTTCTGAAGATTTAAAGCCAGCTGTCACTCTGTGTTGACGATTATGTCGAGCGGAGCTTAGATCGTTTAACGTTTTGGCATCAGGGGAATGGATTAGTGAAGGTACTCTCGTTTGAAGCGGCAGCTAGTAGGCTGATACAACAGAAATTATTGCGAACCTTTCGGTATGTAGGTTACGGAAGGGCTGGATTAGTAAAAATTGAACTAGAATATCATCTGCTAACATCTCACAATACAAGAACATGGTGTGTCAGTGGAGACGCATTATCTCAACCAAACGGTAGTTCGTTCTGCGCTAATGCAACACAAGTCCTCACGAGAACTTGAGCTTGGTTGGAGCCTCTCTGCGTTGATACACCTGGGGCCGCACTACAGAGAGAAGACGAGGAGCCGTCTCCAGCTGTTATCAGAAGACAAAGGTTAAAGTTCAGACCCATAGCCACCGTTTACGATCCTACCGCGTGCCGGCTCGCATCTGCGTTCCACCCCTCTTTATACTTTTATTACTGCCTAAGTGGGTCAAATGTCCTCGTTACAGGCCACGAGTTTGCCGGCGGACTCTTTCCGGCATTGCACATCTTTTTCTCGCTGTTTATGTGTACTTTGCGTTATTTAATCATTTTGTCTCACATCTGTACGGGTTGACATAGTTAATTTAAATCATTACGTGCACTTTCAATATAAGGGTTACTCTAAAACTAAGCTCATAATAGGATTTTGCGTTAAAAATGATTTCCGTACTCTCCGTTCTAATACATGTCATGTCCAGAGCAGGGAGACAAAATTGTGTACATACCACTGGTACGTAATCCGAAGAATTTAATAGCACCGTTCCTGAACTGCATATGGTCTTTATAAGCCATACAATAATCAACTATCAGACCCAATGAAGAGTAATTACATGAGCTGGAAACATAAATCGCAGCTCTAACATTAAAGAGGACATCACCGTGAACTTTGTAGAGCCCTTTGTTATTTGCGCTCCACCTTGTCTTGTTTCCTTTGGCTGGCCTTGATATCTTTCGAAACCTGTGTATTATGATTTATAGCTTTCATTTTCGTTTCTTCAAACGTATGACGTAACTTGTGACTGGTTTTCTATTGTAGTCCTAAAATTGCAATACTTGTCTGTTGCGTAGTGATTGCTCGTCTGAATATTACTCATTTAAGCGTAGTTTTCACTGGGTGGCCTGCTGTTATGACGCTTACGAGTAGACGGCATTCTATAAATTTTCGGAGACTTACCTACATTTCATGTCCTATTGTGAAATTTTTTGTTTGCTCTGTGAGCTGGAATCCCACATCGTATCGAGTAACAATTTTTTCCACTTCACTGTTGCCTTCCATCAGAAATTTACAACGAGAAAACAAACTTTAATACTTAAGGTGCCATATTCATTAGAAGATATTGCTGTTCACCTCTTCATCGTGTGTGTGCGTGCGCGCGTGTAAGGGGGGGGGGGGGTGACGTCAGAGAGAGAGAGAGAGAGAGAGAGAGAGGCAGGTGACTGCCTTTTGTACGGGATGTTCTCTTGTATTGTTAGTTGATTGGTAAAGATTATTTATTTCTTTCACAAGCTTCTCCTAATCAGTTGCAGTATTATGTAGGTGATTGTTTTTCCCTGTGAGCTGATCTGCAAAAATTGAATGTTACGTAACTTTTCAAATCTCTCATATGATAAGAATTACTGATTTCAACGCTGCAATGAAGACAAGGATTCCACAACTCCGTATTCACAAACCATGAATGACATCATATTAGGAAGAGCAGTAGAAATGATGGCGTAATCATGTCATTATAGACATTCCGCGTTCATGCACAAACATTTATCAGTATGCAATAAACAGTTATGAACGAGCCGCAGTTACGCAATACGGCAACGTTAATTAGTGTGACACATTTTACCTGTAGCAATGCAGGTAAAAATTTAAATACTGTGTATGGTTTGTCTTATTTACTAAAATGATGGCAAGTATAGTCAACTATTAAAACTGCGATAATTAATGTTAACGTTTATTGGGAACTGACCAGGCACTGAAGAATTGTGGTTTCTAGAATATGGATGTTATATGTTTGGCCGTATGTGTGCAGCACAATGATCTCCAGGCAACCTGGGTGTAGAAGTCTGGTCTCTGAGTAAAGAACTGCAGTGTGTCTGCAGATTCATGTGCTGTCCATCGTCCACCATGTTGTAGTTTGGCAGACAAATTTCCATCAGTCTGTACATACAAAGAATTGCAGAATTAATTCTTTTTTTGAACTTTATGTCAATGTTTGATGTAACAGGCTGTATAGGAGTGGAATGGAAAAGTGTTCTAGTGACATTTCCTAGAAATCATGTTGTACGTAGGCAAGAAGCGAAATACGAGTATGAGCATCTATGGCTGGCACTTTCATACAGCTGAAGTTCGACATTCAGGTAGTATAGAGATCACTGGTGTTGCATCTTTGATTGTACCTTTGAATTATGACGTTTCTTCCAAAACAAAATATGAGTCGTCGTCATAGTGTTTTTATTCACTATTATACATATGCAGCCTCCTCCTCCCTCTCCCATGAATCATGGACCTTGCCGCTGGTGGGGAGGCTTGCGTGCCTCAGCGATACAGATAGCCGTACCGTAGGTGCAACCACAACAGAGCGGTATCTGTTGAGAAGCCAGACAAACGTGTGGTTCCTGAAGACGTCCAGCATCCATTTCAGTAGTTGCAGGGGCAACAGTCTGGATTAGTGACTGATCTGGCCTTCTAACATTAACCAAATCGGCCTTGTTGTCCTGGTACTGCCAACGGCTGAAAGCAAGGGGAAATTACAGCCGTGATTTTTCCGGAGGGCATGAGGCTTTGCTGTATGGTTAAATGATGATGGCGTCCTCTTGGGTAAAATATTCCGGAGGTAAAATACCCCACTCAGATCTCGGTCGGGGAGTACTCAGGAGGACGTCGTTATCAGAAGAAAGAAAACTGGCTTTCTACGGATCGGAGCGTGGAATGTCAGATCCCTTAATCGGGCAGGTAGGTTAGAAAATTTTAAAAGGGAAATGGGTAGATTAAAGTTAGATATAGTGGGAATTAGAGAAGTCCGGTGGCTGGAGGCACAAGACTTTTAGTCAGGTGAATAAAAGGGTGATAAATTCAAAATGAAATAGGGGTAATGCAGGAGTAGGTTATATAATGAATAAAAAAAATAGGAACAAGGGTCAGCTACTACGAACTCCATAGTGAATGCATCATTGTAACCAAGACAGACACGAAGCCCACGCCTACTACAGTAGTACAAATTTATATGCCAACTAGCTCCGCAGATGACGAAGAGATTGAAGAGATGTATGATGAAATAAAAGAAATTATTGAGATAATGAAGGGAGACGAAAATTTAATAGTCATGGGTGACGGGAATTCGATGGTAGGAAAAGGAGGAGAAGGAAACGTAGTAGGTGAATATGGAATGGGGGTAAGGAATGCAAGAGAAAGCCGCCTGGTAGAATGTTCCACAGAGGGCAACTTAATCATAGCTAACAATTGGTTCAAGAATCATGAAAGAAGGTTGTATACCTGGAAGAGACCTGGAGATACTGGAAGGTTTCAGATATATTATATAATGGTGAGACAGAGATTTAGGAACCAGGTTTTAAATTGTAAGACATTTCCAGGAGCAGATGTGGACTCTGACCACAATCTACTGGTTATGAACTGTAGATTAAAACTGAAGAAACTGCAGAAGGTGAGAATTTTAGGAGATGGGACCCGGATAAACTGACAAAACCGGAGGTTGTAGAGAGTTTCAGGGAGGGCCTTAGGTAACGATTGACAAGAATGGGAGAAAGAAATACAGTAGAAGAAGAATGAGTAGCTTTGGCAGATGAAATAGTGAAGGCAGCAGAGGATCAAGTAGGTAAAAAGCCGAGGGCTAGTAGAAATCGTTGGGTAACAGAAGAAATATTGAATTTAATTGATGAATATAAAAACGCAATAAATGGAGCAGGCAAAAAGGAATACAAACGTCTCAAAAATGAGATCGACAGGCAGTGCAAAATGGGTAACCAGGGATGCCTAGAGGACAAATGTAAGGATATAGAGGCATATATCACTAGGGGTAAGATAGATACGGCCTATAGGAAAATTAAAGAGACCTTAGGAGAAACGGGAACCACCTGTATGAATATCAAGAGCTCAGTTCTAAGCAAACAGGGGAAAGCAGAAAGGTGGAAGGACTACATAGAGGGTCTAGACAAGGGCGATGTACTTGAGCCGGCCGCTTTTGGCCGAGCGGTTCTAGGCGCTTCAGTCCGGAACCGCGCGACTGCTACGGTCGCAGGTTCGAATCCTGCCTCGGGCATGGATGTGTGTGACGTCCTTAGGTTAGTTAGGTTTAAGTAGTTCTACGTCTAGGGGACTGATGACCTCAGATGTTAAGTCCCATAGTGCTCAGAGCCATTTGAGCCATTTTTGATGTACTTGAGGACAATATTATGGGAATGGAAGAGCATGTAGATGAAGATGAAATGGGATATATGATACTACTTGAAAGGTTTGACAGAGCACTGAAAGATCTAAGTCGAAACAAGGCCCCGGGAGTAGACAACATTCCAATAGAACTGCTGGTAGCCTTGGGAGAGCCAGCCCTGACCAAACCGTACTATCTGGTGAGCAAGATGTATGAGACAGGCGAAATACCCTCAGACTTCAAGAAGAAAATAATAATTCCAATCCCAAAGAAAGCAGGTGTTGGCAGATGTGAAAATTACTGAACTAACAGTTTAATAAGTCATGGCTGTAAAATAGTAACACGAATTATTTACAGACGAATGGAAAAACTGGTTGAAGTCGATCTCGGGGAAGATCAGTTTGGATTCCGTAGAAATGTTGGAACACGTGAGGCAATACTGACCCTACGATTTACCTTAGAAGATAGATTAAGGAAAGGAAAATCTAAGTTTCTAGACTTAGAGAAAGCTTTCGACAGTGTTGACTGGAATACTCTCTTTCAAATTCTGATGGTGGCAGGGGTAAAATACAGGGAGCGAAAGGCTATTTAAAATTTGTGCAGAAACCAGATGGCACTTATTAGAGTCGAGGGGTATGAAAGGGAAGCAGTGGTTGGGAAGGGAGTGAGACAGGGTTGTAGCCTATCCCCGATGTTATTCAAACTGTATATTGTGCAAGCTGTAAAGAAACAAAAGAAAAATTCGGAGTAGGAATTAAAATCCATGGAGAAGAAATAAAAGCTTTGAAGTTTGCCGATGACATTGTAATTCTGTCAGAGACAGCAAAGGACCTGTAAGACCAGTTGAACGGAATGGACAGTGTCTTGAAAGGAGAATATAAGATGAACATCAACAAAATCAAAACGAGGGTAATGGAAAGCAGTCTTATTAAACCGGGTGATACTGAGGGAATTAGATTAGGAAATGAGACATTTAAATAGTAGATGAGTTCTGCTATTTGGGGAGCAAAACAACTGATGATGGTCGAAGGAGGGAGGATATAAAATGTAGACTGGCAATAGCAGGGAAAGCATTTCTGAAGAAGAGAAATTTGTCAACATCGAGTATAGATTTAAATGTCAGGAAGTCGTTTCTGGAAGTATTTGTGTGGAGCGTAGCCATGTATGGATGTGAAACATGGACGATAAATAGTTTAGACAAGAAGAGAACAGAAGCTTTCGAAATATTGTGCTACAGAAGAATGCTGGAGATTAGATGGGTACACCAAATAACTAATGAGGAGGTATTGAACAGAACTGGGGAGAAGAGAAATTTATGGCACAACTTGACTAGAAGAAGGGATCGGTTGGTTGGACATGTTGTGAGGCATCAAGGGATCACCAGTTTAGTACTGGAGGGCAGCGTGGAGGGTAAAAATCGTAGGAGGAGAGCAAGAGATGAATACACTAAGCAAATTCAGAAGGATGTAGGTTGCAGTAGGTACTAGGAAATGAAGCAGCTTACACAAGATAGAGTAGCATTGAGATCTGCATCAAACCAGTCTCTGGACTGAAGACCACAACAACAACAACAGCAACACATATGCAACATATAAAGACTCTGGTTTCAACACGCGGGAAGATGGAAAACTCCGACTGCGCATATGTAACACGTAGTAGAGTTGCGTACTATTTGAGCACGGTTACTGCAAGCCATATCAGAAGATTTCGAAACTGTAACGGACGGAAGCGCCACACTTGCTATGACGTCTCTGGAGCTCGCTAAGTATTTCCACCATTTATTTACTGTTGTAATTCCTTTAGACGTGTGCGGGTTGTTAACCTTAGTAGACTTCTCAGAACGAACAATATTGTTTTAGCGAACATAAGCTTTCTGTATTGAGAGAGAACAAAGATCATCTACTTCGTGCAGTTTGAGTCATTAGCACTCTCTATTGTCTTTTTTGCGTCTCGCGCTCCGTAGTGAATCACACGCAAAATATCATCTATAGACGTATATAATGTGAATCGACATACTTCATTAAGACAGTCAAGACGTTAGGTATAGAAACCGGAGGCTGCATAAACTGCATTTTCTCAGGAGACAAACGACATGAGAGAGAGCAAATATTACGTGCTTAGACGCAGGTCTTTACTATCTGGACGCCACTGAAACTCGTTGGATACTGCAAGAACAGATTACTGGGAGACTTCAGATACACTGACGATTAGATTCACAGCCTTTTCGATGATAACGAACTCACTGCTGATATGACCTAATGCAACGTGTATATAAAAAGCTCAAAGACAATGGGAAGAGGCACTCAGATTCATTGTCGCACTTTGCTACTGGCGGCATGATACCAGCAACGACAGTCGCCTCTTCCTCAGCAGTTTTACCCTTCTGCGTTTCTAGTACTTTGGAAGTTATTTCCTGTTGCCTTAACACACAACCTCAAGTAAACGTCAAATAGACTGTTTTGCAGACGTTTACTTGTATCGTAATCTACCACTGTTCTAAACAGATGGTGAAAGAATTGGAAAAGTCGATAGACGTGTGAGTTTACATCAAAATATACTTTTTCTCAACATTGTACATACATACAGATGGTATAATTCTTTCGTGTGGAACATTCACTGTGCAGTACAATGTACCAGGCCATATCACTCAAAAGTACTTCTAGCGAAACATAAAGTTGTTGGGATGTGGTGTTGAACCCCCTTCAGAACTGTAGGGAGACGCAGTAAACTTGTTCACCAGCGCCTCTCATTTGCACGACATCGAGTGTGTAAAGAGAGTGTGCTTCACACGATCAGGTTTTCCTCAAACTGTGGTGATTCTTTGAGAAGTATCTGGACGGTTTTGTCCTTCCTATTATGATGACATAAATCGCAGGTCCAAATACTTGGTGAATTCAGAATACTGAAGTTAGGCTGGTACTTTAATATGCACTAGTAGCGTTGTACGCCGAAACAACCAGATCAGAGGATGTAGATGGATCATGAGAGATCTATAAGTTCGATACTAGATCCATTATTATTCTCCTTTTATATTAGCCATTGATTAAATGAATTTCCTACTGAAATCGGTAATATCCCTATTTTTCTAATTGTAGAAAATTAATGATGGGCTAAAAGAGAGTCCCGCTACTACAAAATTACCTTAACAAGTAAAGATCTATAGTTACCCCTATGTGTTATACTAACGGGTTTGACGATATAGGTTGCATGTCAATGAGATCATTGCCGCTATTTGACTGCAGGCTATTATGATGTTGTTATTTCACTAACGCGATTTCGGCTGAAGAGCGATTTTCAGGTGCTGCAATGAAGAAAAAGTTTAGCAAATATACGCTATGTCTATAGGACATGTTATCATCGAACTCTTGCAACACATACAGTATGTGGGCATGTTCGGATGCTGTTCGTGCTTGTCACAGCATTCTGTTGGCCGTCACTATCATAGCACAGAACGTTCGAGTGTGTCTGCCGTGCATAATGTTAGCTGCAATCTTTGTTTTTAATTCGCGCTCAGATATTTGTAACACCCCACCCGCTGCTTGTCCGATTTTTGCGTGTGACAAACAACTTACAGAGAAATTGGGAGTGGAACTGTACGCAAAAATGGATAACGCTAGATTTAAATCTGGCCCTGTCAACCGTAATTAATCTGTGGTGGTAGTCAAACATGAACGATCACGAACACTTAGGGTGTTCAATGACATCAAACAAATACAAAAATATAAAAAATAAGCATAAGGGTAAATTCAGGATCAACTAAGGGAGAAAAGGCTCTACTGAATCACAATTATTTTATCATAACCTTCAGCTCAATGCTGAATAAAACACAACGAACAATTTACAAATTATCCTCGTAATTGGCACTGGCATTGAACTGTGACCAAATCGATACAAGATGGGATCTCTTATAAACTGGCTGACCAACTGACATCGACACAAACGTAAAATACGAAGAACCACTAAACCCCAAATTATCGTGAAACCTCTGTTTAAACAGCAAATGCAATTGATCCAAATATTTAACGTTACTCCTAATACAGGCCGAGGCGCGAGCGATCTCGCCGTGCGGTCGGCGTATGGCGTCTCGGAAAGTACAATCCTACAGTATTCGAACAACCGACTGCTGTCCGTAAACTCCTCTAATTGCGATAATGTTTCAGTCAGCAGTGAGCTGGCGCGGCTAACGTCCTCTCAAATGGTTCAAATGGCTCTGAGCACTATGGGACTTAACTTCTGAGGTCATCAGTCCCCTAGAACTTAGAACCACTTAAACCTAACTAACCTAAGGACATCACACACATCCATGCCCGAGCCAGGATTCGAACCTGCGACCGTAGCGGTCGCGCGGTTCCAGACTGTAGCGCCTAGAACCGCTCGGCTACCCCGGCCGGCCATCCTCTCAGAACGAAAGACCAAGAGGGGAGACGGCTAACGTCCTCTCAATACGAGAGCCCAGAACGGAAGACCTCTACAGAGAGTCGAGCAAGATCACTCTTCACTTCTGTTTTCCCACCTCAACTTTTACCGAGCGAATCACATCACTAGAAGCTCTGAAAACACCCAACTAATGTACGGCCTGGGAATAGAACTCTTTTCAACAATTCTTCCCTTTCTACAAAATTTCACAAGTAAACTCCGCCCACGACAGCTGGGAAGAAACACAGCTGTGGGCAATAACACGTTTACTGAAAGTTTTCTCCCAAGAGATCACTCGAGATTTTCCCTGCAAGATCCCCGTCGTAGCGAACACAGACTCCTGCATTGAAAGTTTTGTTATTCGGAACTTCTGGCCTGGTCCACTTGAGTTACTCGAAGGCGTAAAATTAGTGGGACATAGGCGAGAGCACGCACAGGAAAGCCCGTCCAGCTATCCACTGCTCTGTTTTGGCAAACACACATGCAGCCGCATGTCCCTCAGAGGCTGGCGGCCGCTGTGACCTCTCTAACCGGATTACAGAACTTCCCCAGTTCACCATTCATACCGTTAGGCTGTGGCCTTTGGCGGCTAGCCGGGGACGTAGCCGAGCTCTGCCTCGCATACTGCCTCTCCGCAAAATATTATAATTACAAAATCGCAGAATTCTCGCTGTATTACCCAGCCAGCATGCCGATGTGTTTCGACATAGGTTTCCTCCACCGTAATTTAGAGTATTACAAACAACAACTACTTATCTACAAAGCGATTGCGCCGCTGTCAGTCTTTAAATGGGCTGATGTAAGGTGCAAAACCGTTGCCACCTTACGTATTATGATGAGTCCACTGGTATATATGTACGCATATGTGTTACAATATACTAATGACGACATGGAATTGAGACATGTCGGATAGTTACTAACGTTTTTTCACCTCTGCACTTGAAAATGGCCTTACAACCGTAATCGCGAAAAGTGAGACAGTGGAGTATCTGAATAATAAAAACCTACAGTAAAATGGCGACAAATATGTTATGACTGCTCACCAACCAAGGACAAATCGTTAACTGATTTTATATGTAAATGATATCACGCCATCTGTCAGTGGGCGGAGAGCATAGATCTTAGTCCACCTGAAAGGTGAGAAGTTCTGGCTTTTTATAGATGACATTTCTCGTCAGTTACAAGAATTTGTTTTATTCTCAGTCTCAGCTGTCACGAATCTAACGTTTCATTCTTCGATTCGCAATTTGAAATAACATCTCATGATCGTCTAAATCCGAACTAAGCACGCAACAGACTATCACGTCATGCATTGCCCTTGCTTGTATTGTTCTACAAACACGCAATCTTCTTTCATCAAATGGTTCAAATGGCTCTGAGCACTATGCGACTTAACTTCTGAGGTCATCAGTCCCCTAGAACTTAGAACTAATTAAACCTAACTAACCCAAGGACATGACACACATCCATGCCCGAGGCAGGATTCGAACCTGCGACCGTAGCCGTCGCTCGGCTCCAGACTGTAGCGTCTCCGGCCGGCCTTCTTTCATCAATGACCCCAGTCGGTGGCAGGAGTTAAATTTAAATAATTTTACTTTCCAGAAGACGAGCTATCCAGTTTCAAAAGAGAAAGTGATATTATTAACTTTCACCAAAAATCAAAGCAATTTATACGTCAGCCTGTATTAAAATCTCAATGCTGGCATTAACGAAATAACGAATGACAAATAAAACAGTTTTCAACTCATGGATCGAATTAAAAAGCTTGATTAAGCACTGGTCATGATCGAAGAGACGGTATATGGCTTACGGAAAGATGATACTGTGGAACAATGTACACAATAAGGCAAGAACAGCAGCTGAATAGACATAAGAAATGGACTGGAACAGGGTACTTTCCTTCCTCGTAGGCTATTCAGCACCAAAATAAATACCTAGCCGCGTGCTCCTCCAACCTGAAGCTTCATATTTGTTGATTACCTGGCTTTAACAGTTACGTGTGGTGACTTTAACGCTACTGAAAGACTACTAATAACTGCACGTAACGATATGTCTGTACGTCATGTGGAGAACCGCACAGTAGTAAATAGTACTACGTATGTGAATTGAATTGTAGAAATCTAGAGACCAATATAAAGCATCTTATGGAGTGAAAGCATGGAAAATGGGAGAACTACTGTACTACTAGGTATTTGGTAGTCGCCTTATATCGAACTTCAACACCAACAAACAAACAAAAAAGTCAACACCGGATAGGAGAGCTTAGGTTTCAAACAACATCCTCTGAAAGCTTATCTCCCGCAAAGCCATCCTTCAGTTCTATTAATTTAGTCATATGCTGCATTAATTTCACGTAGCTAGGGTTCTCTGCCATATAAAATTTAGTAAAAAATATGGTCCAAGTTGACGATAACATCTTATACAAAATAACATTTTGCACTCATTTTTCTTAGTGAATAATGCAACTCCGTATCGTTTACTTCGGCCCTAATAAGCAAGGTGGATAGACTTACTACTGAAACCTATAGTGTGGTTACCAAGGCATGACACCACTGCGTACCCTGAATTAATGCCTGGTGCACCGTAGGGGAGTCCAGCAGCACTCTTGCTGTTATTGACCTAACCGGCAGTGTTAGTCATACTTTCAGATTTTCCGAAGATGAGGCACTTATGAGTGAACCCTGTCCAGCTAAAATCGCAGTCATATCCGTATACAAAAAATGAGCGTGGTGCAGAGACTGGTAACTGATTTTTAATACAGAGAAATTGAAAGTTATGAGCTTCACCAAACGTTCAAATCTTTGCCAGTTTTCACTATAGGATTAATGAATCAGAACTAGTCATATTATTCAAATTATTGATACAGTGAACTGTAAAAAAGGGACTGAATACTCAATAGTTGTGCAGCATTAATCTGAGTACTACTCAAGGCTACCAGACTCGTATCAGGTCAGATTAAGAGGGGACTTGGAGCTTATAGACCAACAGAGTAGCACGGTACGAATGGCCACTGTCGTGTGTGGATTGGAATGGACAACCTCAAAGAAGTGGTGTCGGCAAATGTACGAAAAACTGCAGGAAATGGGAGTATGGGAATATCAATCAGACGAATGTGACTATAACGGTGGCAGTGTTTAAAGCGGAATGGAGACTACGAAACAGTCAAAGTTTTGTATTATTGTTAGCTCAGCCTTATCCGGTGTACGCTTCAAACTTCGACGAAAGCCCTGAAGAGGAAATTACTTACTAGCTTCTGGCAAGTCTACGAACGATGTTTATGGCACAAGATTAGTTTCATCTACGTAGCTTTATATCGTCAATCCTTAGACACAAACTCCTGCAGAGGAAATTAGTGACTAGATTCCGGGAAATTTCTCTAAAAGAGTGTTTACGACGAAAGATTTGTTTTGTCTTTGTAACTTTGCTCAGTTTGGTTGTTAATATTGTCGAATACACTGACATAGAATAATGAGGGCCTGATCGGTACTTGCAATTGTTACTACCCACCTCAGAGTTAAATACACTTATCTGAGTTACACGACAATTGCGCACTGCCATTTGAGTCTAGTTTTTTTAGTTCAGTTCCATCCAGTTTTCATAAATTTTGCTCTTCATCACCTATTAGTCTATGGAGCGATCGATCCTAAAATTTTAGAAAACGTACAAGTCCCTTTCAATTCCTAGAGATAGTTAATTGTCTTTCTTTTGATATAACGATACATTGGTAGAAAACCAATCCACTCCACTGGGACATGGAGAACAGGACAAAAAATTAGACAATATTTCTTCTCTTAATACTTAATAATAATGCTGCTATTGAATCGTGCCAACTGGAGCCCTTGTACGTATTACTAATATGGTTCTAAAATTACTGATATGATCTGATGTTTGAAACAACCAATAATAAAAACCGAACGAAGGGAAATGTCTGCGTGTCACTATCGAGTATACATATATTTTCTCGATAATTATCACTCTACATATAAAACAACGATCATAGAGGTGTTAGGCTATTAATTCTGATTTTCAAAATCAAATTAGGAACGATTATCCATAAGAATATCTTCTTCCATAGGTTTAAGTTTATGTTCCGTGAGGTTATTCGTAAAACTCTGTTGTTGTTCAAGTACTATTGTTACGATAGTAGCTGCACGTTCCTCAGTTTTTAAGCATTTTATTACTCTAAGAACAGCGAGTTGTGTGTGATTTCGGTTCTTCCTGCCGAATCGCAACATTTTCTAGAAAATCTCTCAGCAAATCGAACTCCCCATTCTTACTACTTGAACATGATTTTACGTGTTGAGTACACTTGATACTGATATTAATTAATATTCACTAATGGTGGTAACGACCAGTGCCTTCATTTTTTACTTCTTGCTCCTATAGCGATGCCTGTAGTCATTGTTAATGAAATTTGACAGGCAGTATCAACGACTAACGTCTTTTTACGATAGAGCTCAGTACGAAGATTATCTTAAACATAGATTCAGCCACTCTAAATTTTTTAAAGTAAGTCATTTTCTGGCGAATGCTCTTCTTTTGTTTTGGAATAAATATTTTTATTCATTATTGAGATATCAGAAACTTTCTTCGCCTTAGACATTATGTTATTGTAAATACAGAAAAAAAGCAACATATGACGATGGGGACCCTTTGTAGCACCGAAAATGCAGGATGCATGGCACCTGCTACCGATATATAATTTTTTTTAATTGTATGTAAATATTTATAACTTAAATGCTTTCTTTTAAATAGGTAAGGACATTGCTTCACTGTATGTGTACATTTAGGTAGAAGTTTGTAGACGTTTTATTGCATTTATCTGTGTTTTACTACGAAACTTACAAGCTCTGGGAAAAAGCCGAAGGAATTGTTATTTGCATCGACTAGCAACGATAATAGCAGTGCTTGTGCGTTGTAAAATCTTTGGGTAGGGGGTTATTGCACAGAGCGCGCGTAAGAGCGACAGACGGGTTCCAGCGCTTGTAGTGTGCGGTAGTGCGGTGTTAATGCTCTCGCAGTAGAGAGTACCATTTCGGCGGCATCATGTATGAGCGCCGGCCAGATGACTAGTAGCGGGAGGAAGGACAGTGGACGGGCGGAAGAGGCTGTATTAATTACAATTGCCCGTTCCTGTAATTTGCCGTGGCCCCACAAGATGCTACCGTCTTCAACAACAGCAGCAGTTCCAGCAACACAGATTCGTCGTCGGCTCTGAGTTTCGTCGCACGCACAGCACTGACGTAAGACTGTTCATCGGTAGAAAGTATTAACGGCTAACCCAGCAGCACAACTGAATGTGATTTGATTAATGAACTTTATTTAAATAATAATCAGTTAAATTCAGGGCGATTGTGTCCTCATTGCCCCCAGACATTGTTACCAAGCAGGGTCCTTGTTCCCTTTTTTCCATATAAGCTTACTGAAGTTTGAGAGTCTATCACTGGAAAAAATCCAAATCTAAAGAAAATGCACAAATTAAGAGTGCAGAAGTTTTATTTATTTTACATATAGCTTGGAGCACATGGCTGTTTGGTTTGGTATGTATTCTAGTATTTAATTCTGTTCAAGTCAGTAAAAAAGGCTCAGTTGTTCAGACAATAATATGAAATCCAATTTGAAAATTAAGTAACTGCAAAGTAAAAAGTTCTTGCCTTTCTCTAAATTTCTTTGATGATGTTATGCAGAGGTCTCTGAAAGTCATTGTTCACGCAACGAAGTTCAATACTAACATACAGTTTAAGTGCATATTTTCAAATCATTACTCGATTGCCTTTAAATGACAAACATAACGTAAAAGTGATGTCTCAGTTTTCTTTATCATTACATACTTAAAATTAGTGTCAAAAAACGTGGCAACCTTCAGTTGCCATGTCAGTGTTTAATAATAAATGTTTTTCTTTCCCATCATCTTGTGCACGATTTTGGATGTAAATCGCCCTAGTGGGCTGGCGACCGTAATTATTTCCTTTTCGTTCATTAGCGTAACTTTTGAATTCATGATCAGTGGTATCCCTTTTGTGTCCAGTGTCGTTCGTGAGTGAATGCACAAAGTAATTTTCATTTTTCCAAATTGTAGCCGTGTTCGGTTTAATTATTTTTGTATTTTTAGTACACTTTTCTTTCAGAAAGATCGGTTGTACACTTTCCCCCTACTTATCGGTATTACTTCTTCGGGAAAGATAGCCTTATCCAATTAGAAAAATTCCATTAGTTATACACGCGATCCACGGTCATATTTTATATCGCAAGCAGGATAGGTCGATTAGTAAGGGAGAGGTTACACCTAATAAGAGTTTTGCAAAGCCGTATGAGGTACGGACGTAACAATAACAAATGTTAAGTCCATACGTTAAATGGAGAAAACGAAACACTTGTGTGCAGTTTGCTTTTGATTACATACGTTACCATAGCTACTGAAGTGGAAACGCACACAGCATGGTCAGTCTAAAAATCAATATAAAAAAATAATTTTACGACTTTGACCGTGCAATGTGTGTTTCCATTTCAATATTTACACTGACGTATTGTAACAGTCCACCAAAGAAAATGACGTATTTTAAGAAACCTCTATCTGTTTTCGATTCACCAGAAGTTTAATACTTCAAGAGCAAATTGTGATTACTGAAGATCTACATTTGAGAACGATTGATGGGCAGTGGATGTGTCCTCACTGGCCTGTTCAATAAATATAGAGACAGTAATGTAAGATCCCTGCAGCCAGATTTCTCTGTTTATTCCAGTCATTATTACTCTTTGGTGTTACGTAACCACGGGGCAGGTGTCTTCCAGTAAAAGCCTTTGTCAGAAGAGGAAGCGGATATTAGGTGTCTGGTAGGGAGGCTATGAGCGCTTCTCCTGATTACCGCACAGCTGAGAACTTAATAATTGATACCCCTGGTTGCTTTGACCTGTTGCACTTCCGCGGCTTGCTTGAGACTGGCTCCTCCGCCGTTCATTAGGTGTACTCAGCTACAAAGGTAGCGTTAAGGACGTAATAAGCCTTGGCTCTTGCCACAAAAATATTTATGGTGCCTGCATAGCTTTCGGAGTTTTTATGCAGATTTCAGCATAGTGACAGGATTCTTTTGCTGTGTATATATTAACGAGTCGTCTTCCCTTAACTGTCGCTTCCTTCCCTACCCTCAGGTAAAGAGTTTTTTACCTCCAGAGAAATTCTTCTGCCACAGTGGCCATGGTAGCGTCAAACACTTCGTCGCACTGCAGACGTTTCTGCCGAAACTCATTGTCTGAATTTACTGGAACAGGTGGGAAGGTTATAGACAAGAAACAGACAGTAGAGTTATAATGTACAAAACTTGAAGATGAAAGTAGCTTTGGCATGGTGTGTCACTGCCAAGTAACAGAACTCGATGAAACTTGGATCATACATAGAAAGAATTCTACAGTGTAGTACAGAAGGTGTGACGAAGCAAGCTGGAATATTTTTACTTTCCCTCTTGTTTTGCCATCTGCCTTCTTAAAATTTATTTTTTCACTTTTAACTGATTACCATTAACATTCGTGAGCATAATCTGCATTTCCATAAAAAAGAAAGCTTGGCTCTCAATATTAAAGAATATACCACCAGATCTAATTTTGCGCCTAGTTGTATATATATGTAATCGATTTTCTAATTTATATTGACTATTACTAGTTAGGTATTTTGTTATAGGGCGAAACTAGTAATTGTTTCCTAACGTAAATTCTATTGTTGACTTATAAACAAATATAAATTCTGTACTATTTATAAGCATTTGGAGGAACAACTAATATTATTCTTAAAGGATATATTTGTCTCTATTCGAAAACATGTTAACAAAGCCAGCCCTTAATTAATTCCAAAGTAATTTACAGTTTTTTCCAAAAGTATTGTTTGCGAAACAATATCTGTTAATTCAATCACGTAATAATTGAGCTTAACTCTTGTAGTTGAAGAAACTGTTAAAAAGACGAAATTTTTCGATGTATTCAGTTAATCGAGTGAGTTAAGTTTCAATTGTAATTTCTGTAAATTAATCATCGAACAATATACAGTTTTAGTGCATATTACTGTGAGGATGTATGAGGGCCCGATGTTTGGTCCCAAGACAGGTAGTCCATGGCCGAATTTCAGACGAGGAACCTATGTTGTTTAGAACAACGACAATGCATCAGATTAACTGTGAAATAAGTGTAACACAATTAGGTCGTTTTAAAACAATGACACTGGCTGTTAAATTTATTTGAAAGACTGTGAAATGTGTGGTTAGGCTTTTACTACTCGTAGATGTTAAACAGTAAACTATTGTAAAGGTGTGTGGATGTTTGCCTGCAACCTATTAATGAGGCTTATCAAAAGTTAAGCAATAGTGCACTGGCCAGATAACTGTGTATTATTGGGGAGGGGGGGTGGTTGAGAACTGGGAAAGTAAACAGCTGTGAAATGCAAATGTGCACCTGTCGGCTGCATCATTTAAAGTGGTCAGTGTTGAACTTTCACCCGCACCCATTTTTCAACCAGTATAGCAACACAGCACGTCAACATTGAGGACAATCAACGATGAAATAGAGGGCAAACGTCATGATGCAATGAGATAAACAGAAATGACACTTTTATTCAAGAATAATAATTACACCAAAGTCACCATGATTCATGATGGTCTCCTAGTCATTACAAAAGATGGGGTGGCCGGAGTGGCCAAGCAGTTCTAGGTGCTTCAGTCTGGAACTGCGCGACTGCTACAGTCGCAGGTTCGAATCCTGCCTCGGTCATGGATGTGTGTGACGTCCTTAGGTTAGTTAGGTTTAAGTAGTTCTAAGTTCTAGGGGACTGATGACCTCAGAAGTTAAGTCCCTTAGAGCTCAGAGCCATTTGAACCATTTGAACAGAAGATGGACATATTTATCATTAGAAATCCAATAACTACAGTTCTCTCATTTTTGTTGGCGCCGGAAAGTAAATCGATTTTGTGATATATAACAAGTTTCTAATCAGGGATGAATTATTTAGATTCCCCTCAGTGCTTTGCTGGTTAGGTTTTTGAATCTCTGCATATTAATCTGATTTATTAGACACAGTTCCTGCGTTTTTATCAGTGTCTACAGTAGAGTTCCGCAGGATGTGCTGATAGTCCATTAATCTGAGTAGTTTAGATTTTCACGGTCACTAGTATGGATAGGGTCTGTGATTGTTGTGTGCTTATGCAAGCTGAGTTGGTGACACTTTGCTCAGCTCCAGGCTATGATGACTTCAGTTACACAGCTTGAGGCTGCAGTGGATGGGCACCATTGTTGTGGGCCAGTTGTGGGAATTCAATGGATGTCCAGCACGTCTGAGACCTATGACCAGTCCTTACTGGTGGCCAGCCAAGTTACTGCCCACACTGAGCTTGACCCCTCATTTGTGGTCGAGTGGGAGGTCGCCCCGGGGCATAGCAGATGGCGAAAGACTTCCCAGGGGGCTGCACGTAAGGCTGCCCTGGTTAGTCAGACAAACAGGTTCCAGGTGCTGTCTGTGGCTGACACTGTCACTGAGCCAGACGCCATCGCCTGTCCTGTTTCAGAGGAAACCTATCAGCCTGCAAGATCCGGACGATCACAAATGGTGGGATTGTTGACATAGTTGGGAGCTCCAACGTTAGGCCTGTTATGGGGCCCTTTAGGGACACAGCTGCCGAGAAGGGGAAAAAGCCAACATGAACTCCGTGTGCATACTGGGTGGAGTAATTCCAGGTCCTCCCTGATGCCAACTGCAGGTGGTGGCTCACGTCAGTACCAGTGATGAGTGTCACTACGGACCAATACAGATTCTCTCTGGTTTCAAGCGGCTAACAGAAGTGGTAAATGCTGCTAGTCTCGCTCGCGAGATGAATGACCATTTGCAGCGTAGTCTACCAGACTGATTGCGTACTTCTGGTACAGAGCCAAGTGGAAGGTCTGAATCAGAGGCTCAGACGATCAGCGACCGTGTAGACTGCAGATTCCTTGACTTGAGCTAAAGGGTGGTTGGAGTTTGGGTTCCACTGAATAATAGGTCAGAAGTCCACTATACGCAGGAGATGGCTACGTAGGTAGCAGGGGCTGTGTGGCATGGACTGGGTGGAATTTTAGGTTAAAGGGTCTCGGGAGAACACAAAAAGGGCTTCAGTCCCTAAGGGTGCAGGCCGAATGCAGGAAGAATATAGATACAGGAACCATCGGTATAACAGCTGTAAACTGTCGTAGCTGTGTTGGGAAAGTACCAGAGCTTCAAGCGCTAATAGAAAGCATTGATGCTCATATAGTTAAAGGCATTGGAAGCTGGCTAAAACCAAAGATAAACTCAGACGAAATTTTTGCGAAGAATCTAACGGTATTACTAAAACTGTGTGCTGGACCTAGAGTTTCATATCAGCGCATACTCTACTGCAGAGTGAAAATTGGAAACATCCCCCAGGCTGTGGATAAGCCATGTCTGCACAGTATTCCTTCTTCCAGGAGTGCTACTTCTGCAAGGTTCGCAGAAGAGCTTCTGTGAAGTTTGGAACGTAGGAGACGAGGTACTGGCAGAATTCCAGCTGTGAGGGCAGGCCGTGAGTCGTTCTTGGCAGCTCAGATGGTGGAGCACTTACCCATGAAAGACAAAGGTTCCGAGTTCGAGTCTTGGTCCGACACACAGTTTTAATCTGCGAGAATGTTTCAATAATTAGATCCCTTTTTCTGACCTCCCAAATCAGATGATACAATTGCTGAAAGGTTCAAAGATAAATTGAATTTGATTTCAGTCACGATTATAGTTGGTGGTGTCTTTAATTTACCCTCGATATGTTGGCGAAAACAGTCTGGAGCCGAACGACCGCTACGGTCGCAGGTTCGAATCCTGCCTCGGGCTTGGATGTGCGTGATGTCCTTAGGTTAGTTAGGTTTAAGTAGCTCTATGTTCTAGGGGACTGATGACCTCAGATGTTAAGTCCCATAGTGCTCAGAGCCATTTGAACCATTTTGTTGGCGAAAATACATGTTTAATTCTGAAGGTATGTATAAAACATCATCCGAAAATGTGCTAAACGCATTCTGAAAATCATTTCGAGCAGTTAATTCATGAACCCACGCTAATAGTAAACGGTTGTGAAAACACACTTGACCTCTTAGCAACAAATAATACTGAGTTAATAACGAGGACCAAAACGGATACAGGGATTAGTGAACACAGGCTTGCCGTATCGAGACTGAATATTGTAATCCCCAAATCCTCCAAAAGTAAACGAAAAGTAAACCTATTCAAAAAAAGCAGATAAAAATTCATTTGCGGCCTTCCTGAGTGACAATTTCCACTCCTTCCAAATTAACAATATAAGTATAGACCAGATGTGGCTTGAATTCAAAGAAATAGTATCGGTAGCAATTGAGAGATTTATACCAAATAAATTAACAAACAACGGAGCTCATCCTCCTTGTTACACAAAATGGGTCAAAACACTGTTGCCGAAACAACGAAACAAACACGCCAAATTTAAACAGACGCAAAATCCTCAAGATTGTCGATTTCTTACAGAAGCTCGAAATTAACCGCGGACTTGAATGCGAGATGTTTATAACTTTGTGTGGTGTCACCGCCAGACACGACACCTGCTAGGTGGTAGCCTTTAAATCGGCCGCGGTCCGTTAATATACGTCTGACCCGCGTGTCGCCACTATCAGTGATTGCAGACCGAGCGCCGCCACAGGGCAGGTCTAGTCTAGAGAGACTCCCTAGCACTCGCCCCAGTTGTACAGCCGACTTTGCTAGCGATGGTTCATTGTCTACAGACGCTCTCAATTGCAGAGACGACAGTTTAGCATAGCTTTCAGCTACGTCATTTGCTACGACCTAGCAAGGCGCCATATTCAGTTACTATAATTACTTCAAGAATGTATTCTGAACAGATAATATTGTGAATCATTTACCGTCAAGAGCGACGTTCATCATTAATGGAATAAAGTTAAGTGTCAAACTAATTATATCCGCTTTCTGAATTCTCATTCGTTGGCATGTTCCAGACCTCACGTCAGTATGGTTCTTCCCGCCTCACGCCAACCTGCGTGAGCTGAAACTCATGCACTTCGGCCTCCACTCGTAACATGGTGTTGGCTCTTCAGCTAACACAAAACCTTGTCTCGAAACCTGGCAGAAAATCCAAAGAGTTTCTGGTCGTATGTGAAGTATGCTAGCGGTAAGACGCAATCAATGTCTTATCTGAGCGATAGCAATGGAAATACTATTGACGATAGTGCTACCAAATCAGGGTTACTAAACAAAATCTTCCGAAATGTCTTCACAAATGAAAACGAAGTAAATGTTCCAGAATCCGAATCAAGAACAGTTCCCAACATGTGTAACGTAGAAGTAAATATTCTCGGGGTAGTAAAGCAACTTATATCATTTATTAACTGGAAGCCTTCTGGTCCAAACTGTATACTGGTTAGGTTCCTTTCACATACTGTGAAAGGAACCTAACTGGTATACAGTCTGGACCAGATACAATAGCTCCATACTTAACAATCATATACAACCGTTCACTCGACGAAAGATCTGTACCTAAAGACTGAAAAGTTGCATAGGTCACACCAATATACAAGAACGGTAGTAGGAGTAATCCACTAAATTAGAGGCCCATTTATTAACGTCGATATGCAGCAGGATTTTGGAACATATATTGTGTTGGAAAATTATGAATTACCTCCAAGAAAACGGTCTATTGACACACAGTCAACAAGGATTTAGAAAACATCGTTCTTGTGAAACACAACTAGCTCTTTACTCGCATGAAGTGTTGAGTGCTATTGACAAGGGATTTCAGATCGATTCCGTATTTCTGGATTTCCGGAAGGCTTTCGACACTGCACCACAAAATCAGCTTCTAGTGAAACTGCATGCTTATGGAATATCGTCTCAGTTATGTGACAGGATTCGTGATTTCCTGTCAGAGAGGGGACAGTTCGTAGTAACTGACGGAAATTGAGTAAAACAGAAGTGATTTCTGCCGGCCACTGTGACCGAGCGGTTCTAGGCGCTTCATGCTGGAACCGCGCTGCTGTTACGGTCGCAGGTTCGAATCCTGCCTCGGGCATGGGTATGTGTGATGTCCTTAGGTTAGTTAGGTTTAACTAGTTCTAAGTCTAGGGGACTGATGACCTCAGATGTTAAGTCCCATTGTACTTAGAGCCATTTGAACCATTTGAAGTGATTTCTGGCGTTCCTCAAGGTAGTGCTATAGGGTCTTTGCTGTTCCTTGAATACGTAAACGATTTGGTAGACAATCTGAGCAGCCGTCTTAGGTTTTTTGCAGATGACTTTGTCGTTTCTCGTTTAGTGAAGTCATCAGAAGATCAAAACTACTTGCAAAACGATTTGGGAAAGATAACTGTATGGTGCAAGAATTGGCAATTGTCCCTAAATAACGAAAAGTGTGAGGTCATCCACATGACTGCTGAAAGGAATACGTTAAAATTCGGTTACACGATAATACAAGTAAATCTAAAGGCCGTAAATTCAACTAAATACCTAGGAATAACACTTAGGAACAATTTAAACTGGAAGGAACACACAGAAAATGGTGTGGGGAAGGCTAATCAAAGAGTGTGTTTTATTGGCAGGACACTTAGGAAATGTAACATATCTACTAAAGAGACTGCCTATACTAAGCTTGTCCGTCCTCTTGGTGTCTTGGTGTGATGTGGGATCCTTACCAGATAGGACTGACGGAGTACATCGAAAAAATTAAAAAGAAGGGCAGCATGTTTTCCACTATCGTGAAATATGGGAGGAGTGTCACTGAAATGATACAGGATTTGGTCTGGACGTCATTAAGAGAAAGGCGTTTTCCGTTGGGATGGATTCTTCTTACGAAATTTCAATCACGAACTTTCTCCTCCGAATGCGAAAATATAGGGAGAAATGATCTCCATGATAAAATAAGGGAAATTAGAGCTTGTACGGAAATATGTAGATGTTCGTTCTTACCGCGTGCTATACGAGACTGGAATAATAGAGAATTGTGAAGGTGGCTCGATGAACCATCTGCCAGGCACTTAAACGTGATTTGCAGAGTATCCACGTAGATGAGGAGTGGGTGATCACCACGAACGGCAATGCTCTCTGAACAACATGCTTGGTTGCTGCCCACAAGGTTGGTGAGGAATTCTTGTGGGAGGACTTTCCATTCTTCTGCAAGCGCAGTTGACAACAGCTAGATGTTCGTTAGTGGATGTGATGGTCTTCTCACAGCATCTCGGACGTGCTCGTGAGTGTACCGTGTTTGAAACATTTGGAGGTCAGTACGCCCATGCAACATTATTCGTCCTCGCACCATAAAATGGTCAAGTTCGACAGTGTTCTTGGGTGCCTTACATTTTCGAACCTTCAGTCATATGAAGGCTAGTCAACAATCACTACTCAGACGTAGTCTGCTCTCACCCGAGGAGATCACTGGACCCCACTCGAGCTACTGTGCTCTTAGTAACATCGAAAATGGTGCCTCCGATGTGCGGGTCTCGACGCAACACAACGTAGTGCACGGCAGGCCAGGAGACCATCCCCAAACAGTCGCCGTGCCACTGTGAAGCGCGGGATTGTTTGTCTTCCAGTCCTGTTAAATGTCATGCCAATTGCACCCACTTTTTGACATGGTTTCTTGCCTGTAGCACAATGCAGTCGTCACCTCTGTTGTAGTTGACCCTGGTCGACGAGCTCTCTCCTACGGGCAGCGGTGCCCGCGGTTTGGAACGCTCCCCAGGCACATGAAACGACGTTGTGAGCAATACCGAACTCCTAGACTACACTCGTCACACCTCGTCCATCTTCCAGTTTCCCGATGATTCTTCCCCGTGCGAAGTCATCCAGATGTTGTGTCCGGGCCATGTTATGATGAAGAACACTGCCACAATGGACCACAACCACTCTCAATCGATACAGTCGGTCTTTAGTCGTTCCTTCAACTGCCTCATGTTGATAGGCCAGTGCCATTTGGCTCTATAGTAACGCTGATTTCATGCCATGTGACGTCCAACATTCTATGCACGACTGGATGACCTCTCGCCACATGCTCCCACACACTCATTTG
This sequence comes from Schistocerca americana, assembly GCF_021461395.2. NCBI lineage: Eukaryota > Metazoa > Arthropoda > Insecta > Orthoptera > Acrididae > Schistocerca > Schistocerca americana. Next base: position 850,969,375 of record NC_060121.1, read on the forward strand.
TTTCCAACCACTAGTTAATGTGTTATGTTACTTTATCCGTATTGTCCTTAAGTTTTGCGTGTAGTGTATTGTTCAACACAAATGATAATTGAGGTAGATTTTCCAATGTGCGAGGCACTAATTCAGAATGCCAGATTGTTAGTGGGAATAGCCCTGTTATACCCTAGAAAGTATTTGGAATGAAAAAGTATTAAAGCGGTAGAGAAGTTAATTTACTCCAGCTCACAGCGTGCCGGAAACCTAAGATGATAGCAGAGAAACAAATAACTATCATGCATGTTTGTGTGAGAAACAAAGAAGTCGTTTCGTATTTCAGATCACTCGGGGCAAAACTACACATAAAATACAGAGAGAGAGCGAATGGAAGTTGGTAACTAGCCATGATATTTCAGAAGGTCCTTTACAAGGAGTTGCATAGACTGTAGCTCTTACCGACTTATAGATAACTCCTTAATGGACTGCAAGTCGTAGAGTCGACTTCAGGCGTGCTTGGTATCCACACCGGTGTCTGTCAATCCCATATTCTCAGAATACGACCGAATTAATGGCAAGCCCGGAATCTGGAAGCCAGACTCCAAGACAATGGAGGTCAGGGCACGTTGTTATCTAGCAAGGTGGCAGCCAGCTGCGCCAACTTTCGCGTTGACAAAGGACGAATAAGCTATGGTAAACGAACGAGAAACAAATTGATCGAATGAGATGAAAAGGTTGAGGAGTAGGATGTTGTCTCTGCAGTTCTATAGCTGTGCTGATGTGAAAGAAGAAAGGAAGATTACGATTTAACATCCTGGCGACATCGAGATCATCAGATACATGGGGTAGCGTGTTTTGTGGCTAGAAATATATGTGAGCGTGAAAATCTCTGGGATAATCTATGATCTACAGCTGGAATGCAACGCTGACTAGAACTCATCATTCAATGAGTGTGAAAAAACATTCTGCATCAGTCACGAAGTTTTATTTATTCATCTAGGCTTTTTCATGGCTAACCATCATCATCAGATTGAAGGTACTTTTACAGGGTCTTTCTTAGTGGTAACCATAGGTGACTTCTTGCAGTAGCAAGTGAGGCGGCCGACAGGTTAGGCTGGCCGCAACGCGTACTGTCTTTATGAGATCTAATTTCTTTAAATTTTGCATCAAGCCGTTTGACGAGATGTGCTTAGGAGAAAGTAATATTTTGCCTGAATTCTCTTGGAAAGCTGCCTCTCAGAATTTTAACAATAAATCTCTCCATGATACGCAACACCTCTTTTGTACCGTCTACAGCGGGGGATTTGTTGAGCATTCCTGTAACGTTCTCCTACTCACTAAACAGCCCTATGACGAAATATGCCGTGTTCGTTGGCTCTTTCTTCTATAATTTAACCTGGCAAGGGAACTTATGCCTCGCAGCCTATTTAAATCTCTCTATTTGACTTCATTTCAGCGGTTTTGTTGTTAAGTCTCCGAAGTGTAACTCTTTATAGTGTTGATGACCGTCGTGGCTGTGTGCGGTAGGCAACGTTGTGTTAGCGTTTTTACAACGACGATGGTAATTGAATAAGCACTGGTGCGCTCGTTTCAGGTGTCCCTTCAAGTTCTTTATGGGTTAGACATCTGAGTGAACGTCAGAGGTACGACGAAGCGCACTGTGTTTACCATTGGCGTATATGGCCTGTCAGCGCCTCGAATGAGGATAACAAGCATACGATAGCAGCAGAAACGCATAGGAGCAGGTGCGTGAGCGTTCTAGGTAGTGAATCGTCAACTGTGATTAGAGAAATCTCACCAACACATGAACCTTGGTTTATCATGGATGAGAACCTAGGATAACCTGAACTCGCCATTAATTAGGTCTGGCCAACTCGGACCTCGGGACCTGACGTATTGAGTGAGTGCTTCAGTGGCATCTCCTCCGCACACCTCGTTACGGGTATCAATCGCTTGGGTGCAGTGTTGGCTGGTGTCCAAAGGTTTTTCGCTTTCGAGAATCCACAACATTTTATGACGTAATTGTTACTGTGTTTTGTTAGTTACTGAAGTGGTGTGTGGAGCTGTCAGTAGGTACCACAAACTTGACTACAGACATACCTTTTGCCGATACCAGACGGAAGCCTTGTTTGACGTCTAGGTTCATATAGACAAACTAAAACTAACTCAAAATGAAAACAATATGTTGATGATGGGATAGTAGGGACTAAATGCATCTCTGTAGAACACCCACCCTACAAATTTTGGGTAGTATCAACAGAAACACCCGAACATAAATTCCATATTCGCCCTATTCGATATAAGTACCTGATATGAAAATGGGACCAGATTTGAAGGGCAAAGGCAGTGCACAGTTTACGTTCATCCCTGCCAGTCCTACGAGTCACGTAGTTACATTGACAGAAATAAAAAAGATTTGCACTGTGAAACACCAATTTGATATTTATTATATTTTACCAAAATGTTCATCGCACTTCATTCAGAATTGAGGTCAGTCATCACTATCATCAGTTTGTTGTTGTTGTTGTCTTCAGTCCAGAGATTGGTTTGATGCAGCTCTCCATGCTACTCTATCCTGTGCAAGCTTCTTCATCTCCCAGTATCTACTGCAACCTACATGCTTCTGAATCTGCTTAGTGTATTCATCTCCCTCTACGATTTTTACCCTTCACGTTGCCCTCCAATACTAAACTAGTGATCCCTTGATGCCTCAGAACATATCCTACCAACCGATCCATTCTTCTAGTCAAGTTGTGTCACAA